>NC_091319.1:1244692-1294692 GCF_038502225.1 Cherax quadricarinatus
GACAGGTGGTCTTTAGGGTGGTCAGGTGGTGGCTAGGGTGAACAGGGGGGTGGCTCGGGGGTTCAGGTGGTTAATGGGGTTGTTAGGGTGGACAGGGGTTTCTAGGGTGAACAGGTGGTTTCTAGGGCGGACAAGGGGTTGCTAGGGTGGACAGGGGGTTGCTAGGGTGGACAGGGGGTTGCTAGGGTGGACAGGGGGTTGCTAGGGTGGACAGGGGGTTTCTAGGGCGGACAGGTGGTGGCTAGGGTGGGACAGGTGGTGGCTAAGGTGGGACAGGGGGTGGGTGTCAGCTCTTCTCCATCTCACCTCCCACTTTGGCAGCCATTCAAGTGCACGCCTCCCTTTAAGGCTATTTAAGTATCTTTTACTCAGGCTCTCTGGGTCGAAGGTTAGCTGGGCACGTTGATTCTACCTGGTGGTGGTGGTGATAGTGGTAGTGGTGATGGTTGTAGTTGTGACTGCAATGATGGTGGTGGTGGTAGTAGTGATGGTGGTATCATTGCTGGTGTTATTGACGGTGGTAAAGGTGACAGTGGAACATGCCTGCCTCTGCTACCACCTGCAGGGAGGGTTCTAGGCACAACACCATCACGGTTGTAAACTGAAAATCTTGTTCCTCGTCACCAGTCTTGGGATTCGGTAAAACATATGTAAAATGCGCAAGTTCTCACTGAATAAAGACATGTAGGGCACATATATTCGTAATCTGTCCGACCATAACTCTTGCCTAGTGTCTTCTTGACACCTAAATGTCCTCTCATAGGACCGTTATGTGCCAGGTTCAACACCTGAGAACGAAAGAACTGTGGCAGTACCATTCTGCAATGCACATATTCCGTCCTGCCATCAAGTGTACAATGAGGAGTGTGTTTTTAATAATTCACTATCTTAACAATAGTAGCAAGTAGCAGTGTGCTTGGTAGCATCCTCTGTCATAGCATTGTTCCTCTTTTATGCCTTTGATGAGTTTCGAGAGTCTTTCTACTCCCGGAGCCCGGTCATGGGCCAGGCTCGCCTGGTGCTAGCCTGCTCAATCAGGCTGTTGCTGCTGGAGGCCCGTCGCTCCACATATCCACCACAGCCTGGTTGATCTGGCACCTACCTGCCTGGAGTCTACCTGGAGGGCATTCCGGGGATAACGTCCCCGCGGCCCGGTCCACGGCTAGGCCTTCCGGTGGATCAGGGCCTAATCCACCGGATCCAACGTAGTCCAACGCCGGCTGATCCGGCACCGACTTTAAGTATCTGTCCAGTTCCCTCTTGAAGGCAGCCAGGGGCCTATTGGTGATTCCCCTTATGCATGGTGGGAGGCTGTTGAACAGTCTTGGTCTCCGGACGCTTATGGTGTTTTCTCTTAGTGTACCAATGGCGCCCCAACTTTTCATTGGGGGTATTTTGCATCACCTGCCCAGTCTTTTACTTTCGTAGGGAGTGATTTCCGTGTGCAGATTCGGGACCATTCCTTCTAAGATTTTCCTTGTTCCAGCAGTGTTTCTGATATCTTCTGGTAAGACACTGAATAATCTGGAACCACGAATGTTGATACAGTGTTCCCTTATTATGCCCACCGCTGCCCTGCTCTTCACAGGGTTTATCTTGGACTTCCATGTCTCTCGCTCCAGTATGTTGTAGTGATACATCTCTTGATAGATCATGTATCATGTTAGTATCTTACGTAAGCTGTACTGTCTCATTTTTCTTTGTGTTTCGTGAAAACGAGTTCCCACTTTGTGGTTCATGGAGTGTAAAATCGCTAAATAAGAAGCCAAGTCCCAAGTCTTGACCTTTCGTAGAAGGTAATGGAGGTAGTGTAGCTTCATGTATCTTCATAGCTTTTGTGACATCACCATCTGAAAATGAATTTGGTAGTGATTTGTGAGTTTCCAAAAGATCCTTGTATGTAGTATATGGTTTATTAGAGATGGGTAACACATCTCTCAACAGTGAAACATGTGCTCCATCATCTTCATGATCGGACATTTATCTAAGTATCATTCACATAATAAGCGATTTTGACATTCTAAAAAAAGGTCTCATCTCTCTCTCTCTCTCTCTCTCTCTCTCTCTCTCTCTCTCTCTCTCTCTCTCTCTCTCTCTCTCTCTCTCTCTCTCTCTCTCTCTCTCTCTCTTTGTCGGGCGATAGGTACGTTGATTTTTCTAGTCATAAGATTCATGTGGTGGTGAAACCAGTTTGAGCCTTGTTCTGCGACACACAATGGCTGCTATAATTTACCTCCACTAAAATCTTCCGACGTCATTAAGAAACTATTAACAAAGAAGAACACGCAACACTAAATCCAAAGCTGGTATTTACACCTTCCCATGTGGGACATACGATAACTATAGGTGAGAGAAACTTTAAGAGCCTCAAACAACACATCAGTGTACATAAGCACAACGCTGCAGTTTACGCCGCAACGCGCACTTACAAAATCTCAGGCTTGTCAGGAAAGGGTTAAACCTGTGTCGTAGATGTTATTCAGAAACTGTTCTCATCGCTACTACCAAAACCAGCGCTCAAAACAGGCAGCTTTATGATCTGGGACATAATTTACCGAACACTTCCTAAGTAGAACATCCCTTCACATGCTTCGCCCTCCAGCCGTCGTAGCTACCTGTAGGTTACCTGTAGTCGCTTCTGGAGGTCATTACCCCGCGGCCCGGTCCCAGATTCGGCCTCCTGATTGGATCTATCAGGCTGATGGTGCCCACTGCCCTCAATCCAATGTATGCACCACAGCTCATCTGATCAGGAACTCATTTAAGGAACTAGTCAATTTCCCTTTTAAAAATAGGGAGGATCTGTAGGTAATATGCGTTATGCGTGAATATAAGGTGGTGAAGAGTCAGGGTTCCTCTACACTTTTTGAGTTCTCTCAGTGTACTCATCACTTCCTTACTTTTCACCGGAGGTATGTTGCACTGTCTGCCAAGCATCTTCCATTCATATCTAATGATTTCAGTGTATAGATTTGAGACCAATCCCTTCAGAATCTTCCAGTTGTAAATTATCAGGTATCTTTCTCACCTATGTTATTAAGACTGCAACGAATTATTCAAAAAAATTCTAAATATGATGTTCAATGAGGACAAATTCCAACTACTCCGTTATGGAAAACTGGAGGAGATAATAACTAGAACAGAGTATACTACTGACTCCGGCCATACAATAGAGCGGAAAAATAATGTAAGGGACCTGGGAGTAGTAATGTCTGAGGATCTCACTTTCAAGGATCACAACAGTGCCACGATCGCACGTGCAAAGAAAATGATAGGATGGATAATGAGAACTTTCAAAACGAGAGATGCCAAGCCCATGATGATCCTTTTCAAATCACTTGTTCTCTCTAGGCTGGAATACTGCTGTACATTAACATCTCCATTCAAAGCAGGTGAAATCGCAGATCTAGAGAGTGTACAGAGATCCTTTACTGCACGTATAAGTTCTGTCAAGCACCTTAACTACTGGGAACGCTTGGAAGCACTTGACTTGTACTCGTTGGAACGCAGGAGGGAGAGATATATCATAATCTACACTTGGAAAATCTTGGAAGGAATGGTCCCAAATCTGCACACAGAAATCACTCCCTACGAAAGTAAAAGACTGGGCAGGCGATGCAAAATGCCCCCAATAAAAAGTAGGGGCGCCATTGGTACACTAAGAGAAAACACCATAAGTGTCCGGGGCCCAAAACTGTTCAACAGCCTCCCATCAAGCATTAGGGGAATTGCCAATAAACCCCTGGCTGCCTTCAAGAGAGAGCTGGACAGATACCTAAAGTCAGTGCCGGATCAGCCGGGCTGTGGCTCGTACGTTGGACTGCGTGCGGCCAGCAGTAACAGCCTAGTTGATCAGGCCCTGATCCATCGGGAGGCCTGGTCATGGACCGGGCCGCGGGGGCGTTGATCCCCGGAATAACCTCCAGGTAACCTCCAGGTAAGAGACTTCAGGCGCATGGCTGAGTTTATACGAGCTGTGAAGGTTCTCTGTACGTCTTCCAGTTCCCAGGTATCATATGTCTTAAGTAACAGCCTGGTTGAACAAGCACTCAACAAGGAAGCTTGGTCAAAGGTCGGCCTCGTAGCGTAGAAAAAAACACGAGATTGGCCTCAGGTATGTCACAGTTATCAACACCCGTACCTTCCCTACCTCACCTCTTATACATGAATTAACCCCTCACTCTTTCCCTACTGACTGCCACGCATCCTGCCTTCCCGTTACCTCACCTGACTCAAGTATACATGAATATCCCACCCTCCGTCCCTCCCTGACCCACATACCCGTTACTCCTCTTTTCCCTCCCTCACCCCACAAGAGTCGCCTCTCCTTTCTCTGCTCTCTAGTTCACAAAGTTATTTATTTCTGCTCCCCGCCGTTTTGGGCCTAATATACACCAGTAGGCCATGTAATGTTGTTGATAATGGGCCAGAACGAACCGAAACGTCATTTAAAATTTACGCTTCAAATTACGTTAGTTGTGAATTGTTCCAGCCACGGTACTGTAGATTGTGAAATGTTCCAGCCATAGTATTGTGGGTCGTGAATTGTTCCGCTAACGGTATTATGGGCTATGAATTGTTCCAGCCATGGTATTGTGGGATGTGAATTATTTCAGTAATACCTGGAGGTTATTCCGGGGATCAACGCCCCCGCGGCCCGGTCCATGACCAGGCCTCCCGATGGATCAGGGCCTGAACAACTAGGCTGTTACTGCTGGCCGCACGCAGTCCAACGTACGAGCCACAGCCCGGCTGATCCGGCACTGACTTTAGGTATCTGTCCAGCTCTCTCTTGAAGGCAGCCAGGGGTTTATTGGCAATTTCCCTAATGCTTGATGGGAGGCTGTTGAACAGTCTTGGGCCCCGGACACTTATGGTGTTTTCCCTTAGTGTACCAATGGCGTCCCTACTTTTTATTGGGGGCATTTTGCATCGCCTGCCCAGTCTTTTACTTTCGTAGGGAGTGATTTCTGTGTGCAGATTTGGGACCATTCCTTCCAAGATTTTCCAAGTGTAGATTATGATATATCTCTCCCTCCTGCGTTCCAACAAGTACAAGTCAAGTGCTTCCAAGCGTTCCCAGTAGTTAAGGTGTTTGACAGAACTTATACGTGCAGTAAAGGATCTCTGTACACTCTCTAGATCTGCGATTTCACCTGCTTTGAATGGAGATGTTAATGTACAGCAGTATTCCAGCCTAGAGAGAACAAGTGATTTGAAAAGGATCATCATTGGCTTGGCATCTCTCGTTTTGAACGTTCTCATTATCCATCCTATCATTTTCTTTGCACTTGCGATCGTGGCACTGTTGTGATCCTTGAAAGTGAGATCTTCAGACATTACTACTCCCACGTCCCTTACATTATTTTTCCGCTCTATTGTATGGCCAGAGTCTGTAGTATACTCTGTTCTAGTTATTATCTCCTCCAGTTTTCCATAACGGAGTAGTTGGAATTTGTCCTCATTGAACATCACATTGTTTACCGTTGCCCACTGGAAAACTTTGTTTATATCTTGTGGAAATATAAACACATATGCAGTATAATGTGATCCTTTATTGACAACGTTTCACCCACACAGTGGGCTTTTTCAAGTCACACACAGATCTACCTGGGGTGGAA
Source organism: Cherax quadricarinatus (assembly GCF_038502225.1). Taxonomy (NCBI): domain Eukaryota; kingdom Metazoa; phylum Arthropoda; class Malacostraca; order Decapoda; family Parastacidae; genus Cherax; species Cherax quadricarinatus. The sequence goes on from NC_091319.1 coordinate 1,250,314, forward strand.
GGTACGGGAGTATTTATTGTCATGTTCAGAATGTTGAGGTCAGGTGGAGAATGCTGCATCTGATGATCTACCGGGTGGAGTTATAGAGTCTTGGGTAGCTTGGCAGGGGTATTGGACAAGTTGTGAGTAGACCTTCTGCAGTGTTCTATGTTCTTATGTGGGATAGCGATGAAGAAGTTTCTTGGCGAGTGGTTCAGCTATGTTATAGAAGCCGTTGTTGGTAGAAATTGTTGGTTATAGAGATAAGCGATGATTCCAGGATTCTTCGGTATTGAGTGTTGTCTTCTGTGGCGATAAGTCTTGAGTTTCTGTAGTTAATTAAATGGTTGTGTGAATTGCGATGTTGTACACAGGCATTCCTTGTATCGTCAGTCCTGCTTGCATATTGGTGTTCTGAAATACGTGTTTGGAGGTCTCTTGATGTTTCGCCCACATACAATTTGTTGCAGTCATTACAAGGGATTATGTATACCCCTGCAGAGGATGGAGGCTTGTCCTGTCTACTATTGGTGATGTCCTTGATGGTCGTGGTTGTGGAGGTAGATACTTGGAATGATGTATTGGAAAAGATGTTGGAAACATGTTTGGCAATGGAGTTGGTGGGGAGGACTATGTATCTCTTCTCGGCAGTGTCTTCTCTGGGTGTGTTGAAGATGTTTAATGCCCGCCGTCTGCAGTCTCCCGTACCTTCCACCCCAGGTAGATCTGTGTGTGACTTGAAAAAGCCCACTGTGTGGGTGAAACGTTGTCAATAAAGGATCACATTATACTGCATATGTGTTTATATTTCCACTGTGTCGGTATTTGATACCATTTATTTCCACTTTGTTTATATCTTCTTGGAGGTTAACCGCTTATTGTGGATTAGTTGTGAATTGTTTTATCCACGGTAGTGTTAGTTGCGAATTGTTCCAATAATGGTATTGTGGGATATCTGTGAATTATTACAGCCACGATATTGTGTTTTAGTTGTGAATTCTTTCAGCCTTGGTATTGTGTGTTTGATCCGCGGTATTGTTCATGTCAGCTGCGGTATTGTGGGTTAGTTGTGAACTGTTCCAGCCCACGGTATTGTGACTTATTCTTATGATTTTACTTCGATGTTTGTCCTCACCGTCCCGTTCACCTCTGCCTCGCTCTCCCCTTTTCCCCTCTACTCCGCTCTTTTTCCCCCCCTCTTCCCGCTCCCTCAACCCCCCATCCCCCCCCCCGCTAATGATTATGTAGGGTCGATGTCTGGTGGATGAGCGTGTAATGGTTTCGTCAGAGCATGTGGACGGTGCTCAGGCCACTGACTGCTTGTTGTTCCTCATCTTGACTCCCACATTACCTCACCCACTGCTTATGTAAGAGGCAAAAAGGAGAGCACGGCAGTAAGATACATATGTCGTACTGTCGACGTCCTGAAGGATACCTGGACGCTTATGGGTGAGGGCAGTGCCCAGGCGTCCTGGAAGATCAAGGCCTGATCAACCGGGCTGGTACTGCTGGCTGCACGCAGTCCAACGAACCACAGCCCGGCTGTCAAGTACTTGATTTGAGTGAAGGAAAGACGCGAGGTGCTGAATGTTGTTGTTTTATTTATTTAGACAACGTTTCGCTCTTGTATGTATTGTTCCTGGTTACATGAACCCCTTTGTTGTTAGGGACTAACTTTGTATTCTTGGCTGAACTGCTGCTGCTTGACTTCCATATTGAATGTACGCTGTAGTGGCTCCTTGTCTCGGCTACTTTACTACACAATACGGTCACCATGTGCAATATTTGATGGGATATTTCCACCATTGATGATGGATGGACACCTTGTATGATGACTCGATGCTGGGACCATTGTTGGTGGATGAACACTGTGTATGATGACTTGATGCGGGAACCATTGTTGGTGGATGCACACCTTGTATTGTGACTTGATGCTTGGACCATTGTTGTTGGATGGACACTCTGTATGACGGTATGTTTCCTATTGAAACAGCTTCCTCAGAGGGGTGTTAGTCGGGTGGTGACCCATTCAGTGGTTCATGACATATTCATGATGTACTGGTGTTTAAAGGTGCATCCCTCCTGTAAATTCTCCCATTATGGTGGACTGACGTTCCTATCACGAACTGCAAGTCTTGCCTATACCTCTCCGTGATGGTCTTTTCAGTAGAAACTACCATGGTTTATGGCATACCTTGAGCTGTGCTGACTGAACTTGGACCAGCCGTGATGTCAAGAGTTGCGTTGAATAAAGGAGAGTTACTGATAGTGGTGGAGCACCTTTGGGTGTGTAGGCGTGACCCAGCGGGGCCAAGGTTCATCACTGTTCCTAGGACACTGGCGGCTGTCTGGTGCACACCTCTCTCACCTAGACACCTGCTCCTCACCTCACCTTTCTTGTCCACCTCACCCCTCACTTGTCCATTTTGTCTCTCACCTCCTCTTCACCGGGGACTACCACATCTGCCTCTCTCTTCATTCTTCTTGTTTACTCTTTATTCCTTCTATATTCTTTGTCACGATTGTTGGACAGAACAGATCATATCTAGGCTGAGGGACTGATTACTTCAAACTCCTCCTCTTTTTCCACCTTTCTCTACATTGGACTGAAGAAACCACTGCGTGGCGAAACGTTTCCAGAATAAAGACTCAAATGTTGCACAAGTGTCTCATTTATCAACTAATCTCTTGACCTGGTTCATCAGGTGTGCTTTCCATGCTGGTGTTGCATATCTTCAAGGTGGGCCTGACATGCCGTATGTGTGTACTCACCTATTTTTGATTGCAGGGGTCGAGTAACAGCTCCTGGCTCCACCTCTATGCTGTTAGCTACTAGGTCCACTCTCTCTCTTGCTCCATGAGTTTTATCGTGCCTCTTCTTAAAGCTATGATTGAATCTTGTATCACCCTCCAGATTGTTCCACTTCCCGACAACTCTATGACTGAAGAAATACTTCCTAACATCCCTGTGACTCATCTGAGTTTTCAGCTTCCGGTTATGACCCCTTGTTGCTGTGTCTCATCTCTGAAACATTCTGCTCTTATCCACCTTGTGTGTGTGTGTGTGTGTGTGTGTGTGTGTGTGTTCTCCAGGCGGGTGACGTGTCTGGTGGTGACCTTGGTAGGGACAGGAAGTTTGTGGCTGGTGAAGGGCCTTCCCGTCCCCCCCTCCTCCTCCTCCTCCTCCTCCTACCACCACCACCATTTGACGTGATGAGTTTTACCACCAGGTGCATTTTAAAGTCTAGTACTATTCTTACTTCACCGGTCTCAGCAGACACGCTCTTCCTTAAGAGTTGTTGCTTTTTTGAAATATTGTGTGCTATAGCCCAGTGCCTAGCCAAGAGAGAACCTGGATCTTTACTCTTTACTACCCAGCGCGCTGGATACACCTTCCAGCCACACTGGTTAGGCGGCTAGCAGGTGTGTGATTATATATATATATATATATATATATATATATATATATATATATATATATATATATATATATATATATATATATATATATATATATATAATATATGTCGTGCCGAATATGTAAAACTGGTCAATTAGCAAGAACTCATTTAAAATTAAGTCCTTTCTGAAATTTTCTCTTATACGTTTAAAGATATATATTTTTCATTAATGTTAATGTAAAAATTTTTAGTTTTGCACCAAAAGAATCTTAGAAAACTTACCTAACCTTATTATAAGAAGAGCAATTTATTTTAGCCTAACCCAACTAAATATATTTTAAATACGTTTACAATAATTTAGTACTAAACAAACACAATGAAATATATTTTTTTTCGTCAGGTTCAGAATGATTTTGGCGAAGTTATTGCATACACAAATTTTAGCTTGTCCTATATGGCAAGATGAGCGTTGCTATTTAAGCCAAGATCGCAAGTTCTGCCTATTCGGCACGACATATATATATATATATAGGGAGGCCAAGCCCATGATGACACTCTTCAGGTCACTTGTTCTATCTAGGCTGGAATATTGCTGCACACTAACAGCACCTTTCAAGGCAGGTGAGATTGCCGACCTAGAAAATGTACAGAGAACTTTCACGGCGCGCATAACGGAGATAAAACACCTCAATTACTGGGAGCGCTTGAGGTTCCTAAACCTGTATTCCCTGGAACGCAGGAGGGAGAGATACATGATTATATACACCTGGAAAATCCTAGAGGGACTAGTACCGAACTTGCACACGAAAATCACTCACTACGAAAGCAAAAGACTTGGCAGACGATGCACCATCCCCCCAATGAAAAGCAGGGGTGTCACTAGCACGTTAAGAGACCATACAATAAGTGTCAGGGGCCCGAGACTGTTCAACTGCCTCCCAGCACACATAAGGGGGATTACCAACAGACCCCTGGCAGTCTTCAAGCTGGCACTGGACAAGCACCTAAAGTCAGTTCCTGATCATCCGGGCTGTGGCTCGTACGTTGGTTTGCGTGCAGCCAGCAGCAACAGCCTGGTTGATCAGGCTCTGATCCACCAGGAGGCCTGGTCACAGACCGGGCCGCGGGGGCGTTGACCCCCGGAACTCTCTCCATGTATATATATATATATATATATATATATATATATATATATATATATATATATATATATATATATATATATATATTAGGGAGGTACCACCTCTAGAACTGTTCTGGGGACCCTCATCCTCAGAGAAAAGAATAAACTTGCTTCAGGAAAAACTGAAGGTTTTCCCTGAAGCTGTTTGAGAATTTTCTCCTACCACCCCTATATTTAATATATATTTTATTTAAAGACAAAATACATTGACAAAACATTCACAAAAATACAATAGAAAGTAAAGCAACCTAGATAACAACTCAGAGCTTCATCTCGAATACTTCATCCAGCTCCCCGGCGGTGGGCCGCGTGCCCAGAATGCTGCAGGCATTTCCTTTCTGGATCGCGACACTGAGTCTCTGAAAGAGGAAGCTGGTCGCCCTGTGGTCCTTGGTTTCTATGATGAGCTTTTCACCCAGCTCTTTGAGGAACTTTAGAGCACACTTGCCCCATGCTCCAAGGGTCTCCGACCCTATTGGAATGAAGTTATAGCAAGGGGGAAGGTCTTCATATTTGCGGATCTTCTGGGTCTCCCTGTGGCTGGCAGCTCCACCCCCTTCAGCTACGGAGTATGGCAAGTAGGTGTCTGCCAATGTGGCGGCACAGGTGTAGTCCCAGGCAATCTGCTTTCCATCCTTCCAGGGTAGCATAGTGGCTCCATCAGGACGCTTTTGAGGAAATGGTATGGTGATACCGACAAGATGTGGAAACAGACACTTATGTACAGTTCAGGACATTTATTACAGGAAACGTTTCGCCACGAGTGGCTTCTTCAGTCCTAATACAGAGAAAACTAAGAAAACACACATATATATAGTGGTGGGAGTCAGGTGATGTGAAGCGTGGGTAGAGGTGGTAATAGTAGTAGTAGTAGTAATGGAACTAAGGAGGTGAGGTTAGAGAGGGACCTGCTGGCATCAAGTAACACCAGTTCCCAGGATGGGTAATATCCTCTTGCTTAGTAATTTTGAAATACTGTAACTACCGGATTTTTGCTTTATAGTGTTACTGACAGAAATTAGTGCAGCTTCAATGCATTTTCTCCGTCTTAAGTCGTCTTCTTTAATAACTAGTTTAGCTTCATTGAATTTCATGAGGTGTCCAACATCGTCTCTATGTTGGACACCTCATGAAATTCAATGAAGCTAAACTAGTTATTAAAGAAGACGACTTAAGACGGAGAAAATGCATTGAAGCTGCACTAATTTCTGTCAGTAACACTATAAAGCAAAAATCCGGTAGTTACAGTATTTCAAAATTACTAAGCAAGAGGATATTACCCATCCTGGGAACTGGTGTTACTTGATGCCAGCAGGTCCCTCTCTAACCTCACCTCCTTAGTTCCATTACTACTACTACTACTATTACCACCTCTACCCACGCTTCACATCACCTGACTCCCACCACTATATATATGTGTGTTTTCTTAGTTTTCTCTGTATTAGGACTGAAGAAGCCACTCGTGGCGAAACGTTTCCTGTAATAAATGTCCTGAACTGTACATAAGTGTCTGTTTCCACAGGACGCTTTTGACTTCCGTCAGACCTCTGCACTTGGGGTTCCCGTTGAGCTGGGCAACGGGCTGTGGCGAGGCTTCTCTTTATGATGTCATTGACCTCCTCATTTCTGGCATACTTCCCTTCTGTTGTGTGACACACGAGACCATGAAGTCCGAATTGATCAGCTGTCGCCCTGCCGCAAATACACCTATGTTCGGTGAGGATGGGGACGGCTAGGCGAAGAGCAACACCAATCCGAATGGCCTGTGTGTGTGTGTGTGCGTGTGTATATATATATATATATATATATATATATATATATATATATATATATATATATATATATATATATATATGGGTTATCATAGTAGATATTTACTGTTACAAGTGATCACCTCTTGTACTCATGAACGGGAATCCTTGTAAATATTAGTGTTCTGGTGATCCCCGCTACCCAGTCTCGAAGGTTGGAAAGGATATATTACAAAGTTAAGAACTACTAAAAAGTACGTATGTGTGTATATTGAGTATATGTATGCTTAATGTAAGATTTACCTGTCATCTAATAGTAAGTGCTCGTGCGATTGAAAGAAAAGATCAGCAATCCTGCCATAGTGCAAACAGTTAACAGGTTTCCAGCTCACACTACTTGACAAGGTGCTAGTAGCTCCCTGAATGGTTGCTGTCTACTGACCTACTACATACCATTAAAGGCAACAAAATCACCAAATCATACACGTATTTTGAGTTAAATGGTGTGTATAAGATTTGCTGTCGCAAGAACCTGTTGATCAGGTCATCGACTAGGACCGGGCTGCTGGGGCGATGATCCTCTAAGCTGGGTATCAGTCAAGTTTTCCAGTGGTCAACCGACAACAATGACAAATTTCAGTTACTACTTTAAGGAAGGAGTGAGCGTAAGTCAAATGTGACCTCCGATCTGGCAGTGACCTCAGGAGTGTCACACAGGAGACTGTTGAAGGTAGTAGCGGCACATGGTATAGGTGGAATATTATCTTCTGGATCGAGGCATGGCTAACCGATAGGCAACAGAGACTTTGCATAAATGGGATAAAATCGTGTTACAATTGGTGATCCACAGGGGTCGGTATTGGGTCCCATGTTATTATCACTATATATAAATGACATAGACGAGGGAATAAATAACAAGAAAGTTTGCCGATGACGCTAAAATAAGCCTTAAAATAAATTCTGAGGAGGGCACCAGAAAGCTACAGGATGACCTGGATAGGTTAATGCTGTTGTCGGAGAAGTGACAGATGCAGTTCAGTGTCGTGAAATGTAAGGGAAAAGAAAATAACCATTTCGTGTACAAGCTAAATAATGTAGATCTCAAACTGAATGCTGAAAAAATTGAGCGTTCTGTTAGCAGTAATCTAAAACAAAATAACAGTGCATAAGTGTTCGCAATAAAGCTAATGCAATTCTTGGCTTCTTGTCAAGAAGTTTACATGATAGAAGTCCTAAGGTTATGCTTCAACATAGCATATCTTTTGTAAGGCATCATATAGATTACGCTCAGTTCTGATCTCCATATTACAGAATGAACATAAATGCTCTGCAAAATAGAGAAGGATGACGAAGATAATCCTCAGTTATCAGAAATCTTTCTTAAGAAGACAGGCTGAGGGCACTGAATTTACCCTCGGGAAAGACTCAGAATTAGGAGGGATATAACAAGTGCACAAATGGAATATCGGAATAAGTAAAGGGTATATAAATAACGTGCTGAGAATATCTAACCAAGACAGGACTCGTGCCAATGGATTCAAGTTGGACACACTTAGAATTAGACATGATATAGGAACGCTCTGGTTTGGCAGCAGAGTTGTGGATGAATGAAACAAACTGCTGAGTAGCGTCACTGAGGCGAGAACTTTGGGTAGCTTTAAAAATAGGATGGACCAGTGGTTCGTGTATGCGTGTGTATGTACTCACTTAGTTGTTCTCACCTAGTTGTGGTTGCAGGGGTCAAGTCACAGCTTCTGGCCTCTTCACTGGCCGCTACTAGGTCACTCTTCCTGCCCCATGGCCTTTATCATACCTCTTCTTAAAGCTGTGTATGGATCCTGCGTCCACTACATCACTTACCAGACTATTCCACTTCCTGACCACTCTGTGACTGAAGAAGTACTTCCTAACACCCCTGTGATTCATCTGAGTCTTCAACTTCCAATTGTGACCCCTTGTTGCTGTGTCCCATCTCTGGAGCATCCTGTCTCTTTCCACCTTGTCAATTCCTCTTAGTATTTTATATGTCATTATCATATTCCCCCTATCTTCTGTCCTTCAGTGTCGTCAGATCGATTTCCCTTAACCTCTCCTCGTAGGACATGCCCCTTAGCTCCGGGACTAGTCTTGTTGCAAACCTTTGCACTGTCTCTAATTTCCTTATGTACTTGGCTAGGTGTGGATTCCAAACTGGTGCTGCATACTCCAATATAGGCCTGACATACATGGTGTACAGGGTCCCGAATGATTCCTTATTGAGATGTTGAAATGCTGTTCTTAGGTTTGCTACAATCAGTAGCTTTGCCCTGCTCACATGAGCTTTTCTGGACACTTCAACCAATGTGTCAACCATCCCTCTGTTACTCTCATCATATTCCTGCCTTGGCCTCCTGCTGTTCTGTGGTAGGTTATACATCACTGCAGTTACCACCTTGGGACCTCCAAACTGAAGTGTTTCTATTATGTAGTCTCTTTCTTCTTCTCTGTCTCTATCCAGCTCATCAAAATCCCATTGGTTTTTGATGAGCAGTCCCACTCCTCCACCCCCTCTGTTCCCTCCGCCTTTCCTCAAGATCTGATGTCCCGTTGGAAAGATGGCATCTGTTATCATTTCTGTGAGCTTGGTTTCGGTGAGAGCTCTGATGTCCAGTGATGCCTCTTTGATTCTTTCGTGCCACTCCTCCCACTTGTTCGTTATTCCATCAGCGTTGGTGTACCATACCTTCACTTTCCTCTCCAATGCTGTGTTCTGGGGAGCCAGTGGGGGTGGGGGACCTGGCAGTGCGCTGTGCGATTCTGCAGCATAGTGTGGGGTGGGGGATGAGTGTGGATTGTGGTTTCTGTTGGGATAGCGTGTTTGGCTGTGTGTGTGTGCGTTTTAGTTACGGTTTTGTCATAGGCGCTTGTCGATTAACATTTGGCCTGTCGTGTGTGTGTGTGTGTGTGTGTTCTTTTTAGTTTTGAGCCTTGATACCGGTGAGGGACTTGATCCAAGGAACTGAGCTTATCCTTCTCTCGTTTGGGTTGGACCTGAATGAATGCCTTCCATTCCCAAGGATTTCATTAATTTTATTGCTTTCTTTCATTATTATTTTAAATGTACTGTATGAGGAATTTAAATTAATTAGACGAAAGTAGCGAGAATTGGGAGGGTAGATAAGGGAAGAAAATTGAGAAGGGAAGGATTAGATGAGGGGTGCAACACTTTAGTATATTGCCGAAACATTTCGCCTGCACAGCAGGCTTCTTCGGTCGAATACAATCAAATATAACGCTGAAGCCAATAGATGTAGCGTTGTAGTGATCAGTCCGTCAAGTCCTTCCAGTGCAATACTAGAAGTAGAAGTGTTTTAACATGACCCGGAACTGTGTGGAGGAACCCATTAGACTTCCTTTTTTTGAAGACGGGAGTAATTCCCTTTATATAGGAAGGAAATGTATTGAAAAATCTGACACGCTGATCACCTCAAAACTACTACGTCTGCTGCTTCCGGTTTTCGACTGAAGTCTATTGCGCAGGCGACAGGTTTCGGCAGTAAAGTTGCCCACATTTTGCACATGTGTCTTATTCATCAACTCGTGTGCCGTCAATATGACAGTTTCTTATCAGTAGGGTTGTGGGACTTGCGTTGAATTGCATGCTTCTAGCGCCAGTAGCCTGATTGATCGCACCAACAACCAAGAGACCTGGTCTGGGACCTGGTCGTGGGGACGATGACCCACGAAATCATCAACAGGAGCTATCCTTAGCCAACACCTTCTTTTGTTTTATTTCCATTTTTTATACTTTTGTAGAGAATCGTTCCACTCTGTACAGGGTACCGTATATATTTACAAAATATATATTTACAATACGTGTATTTAGAGACATATTTACGAAGATTATCCACAAACCATATATTTACTAGGTTTATACAGTACGTAATACATCGTTACAAAGCGTATATTTATAAGTGTAGTGGGGTGTGCTATATTATTATTATTATTATTATTATTATTATAATCAAGGGGGAAGCGCTAAACCCGGAGGATTATACAGCGCCTGGGGGGGGGGGGATGTGGAAGGCATTCAGACTTAATTCGGGGAACTGGAGCACAGATCCAATTCCCTAAATCAAGAGCCCCTCACCAACATCAAGGAACCTTCCTTGAGGGGGGGGGGTGCTATAGCGAATCTAATTGGTTTTAGAACCTCATTCGTTATAACGTCCGTTCGTCATAAGTGTAATCCTTTGCAGGCCCCCAAATACAACCGCCTAACAATGAAAAAATATAATATAAAATTGTAATAAAAAGGGCATAAATGTGCATTTGAACTCCGGAAATAAAGAATATTAATAATATTTGGAATAAAAAATAACAATTTAACGAGACCTTAATGTCGTTCAGCATGCAGGACAGGAGGCGGAGAGAATTAGTGAGAGGTGGCAGAAGTGGAGTCATCCTTCCGAGTCCTCTTTGGTGACTGTCCTACAGGAAGTTCCTCTCTAGGATATTTTGGAATTTTTTAATATTTTCAGTTTTATAGGGAAAATCGTTCGTTATGTAAATATTCATTATATAAGCCGTTCGTTATAGCATACCCCACTGTATATAATTACAGAAACTGTATATTTGCAGAATATAAATTCAGGATTTGATTCACATGGAGACCGAATATTTATGTTTAGGTGGTGTTAGATACGGAAGAAGACAATATTCATTGAGCAGGGAGTGTGGAGGGTCGGCGGTGGAGAGTGTGTACTCTTGAGTATTGACGCTGACGCAGCCATTGATAAGAGTGAATACAGCCAGGGGCTATAAGAATGTCCCCAGGCATGAATGGAGTGTGTGGGGGGGAAATTATTAGGAGGTGAAAGGTTTTTCTGAATGGAGTTGGAGGGGGGGGGGGTTGTCCGTATTGGTGGAGCGATTAGTAGAGGAACCGTGGTGGTTCTTGTGTGTTATTATCGGGGTGAGAGTCACATCTGTTTATGGAGTGGTGTAACACGATATTGGTAACGAGGGTTGAAATTTTAGAGTTATGGCATCTCTCCCGTTTTGTAAAGCTGTATTATACTAGACATCTCGTGCATCTGTATGTTGTTAACACGAGCGTAGTTGGTAATAGTTCTGGGGATCATCGCTCCCGCGGCCCGGCCTCACACCAAGGACTTAAGAAGCAGACAGAAAGTAGTGTATATTAAATGTAAGAAGACGTTTGTAAGATTTACTTGTCATCTCTGTAAAATAGAAAGAAAAGATAAACATTACTGTCAGATTGCACAACGTTTAACTTGCTTCTGTTTCAAATTAATGTGACATTACGGTAGTACCTCCTTGAATAGCTGGTGTCTGTTGATCTATTATCTTCGAATATTATATGCAAGTACTTTTTTTTTATCAATTAAATGTAATATAAAGTGTATAAAGAGAAGGATAAACACACTTCGACACTAAATCATAAAATATAACAAAATACAATACAGTACAATTGCATCACAAATATGTAAGTACATTATAAACACGTTATAAGTAAGGCTGTAGCAAGTTATAAAAATGTGCAGGATTTACAGCAATTATATAATGTTCATTATTTCTTATGGTATTCGTAAAAATAGTGTTGCCATATTGACAGTGGCGTACACTTTTTGTGCTATGTACTGCACTCACCTAGTAGTGTTTGCAAGGATCAAGCTATAGCTCTGAACCCTCCCCTTAACTTTCACTGACTAGTTTTAGTGATTGCTAGCCTGCAGAGCCCGATCATATCTACTCTTGAAGCTGTGTATATTGTCTGCCTCGTTATTATATTCAACTAGTGCCTACCACTTACACTCCTTTCTAAGGCCGAAAAAAATACTCCCTTACATCTCGTAATTCTCTGGATGCTGTGTATGTCATGGTTATGTACTCTCTGGTCCTCTTCTAGTGTTGTTCGAGTTCCTGAAGTCACTCGTAGATTGTTCCCCTCAGTTCCGGCACCAGTCTCGTTGTAAATCTCTAAATGTTCTTCAGGATCTTTATTTACTTGATGTGCCGCGGCTTTACTCACAAGTTGAGTGCCGCTCCCTGCCCAGTAAAGTAGCGTCTAGCATCAGGTTTTATGTAACTTCCTTATGTGTGGTTAAATATACATTTTTATATAGGTGCTGGTCATCATATGACTAAAACCCGCGTCAGGAAACATTTGTTCTGTTTCTTGACAAACCTTACCTAACCAAACCTAAACGCAAACTAATTAGCTAACCTGATCTTACCTAACCCAAACCAATCTAACCTAACCTATTTTATGCTACGGCAGCTTAACATAATTCATATGGAAATAACTTTTGAAGACAAATTAAAAGGGTAAAGAAATTGACGTTGAGCATCACTTTAAAAAAAAACTGGTGTGTTGCTGGGAGTCTCAGCTATATCCGCGATGCCAGACGTAAAGTCTCCCGTTAATGACATTTTGTTATTGTCGGTTAACTACTTAAATATATATTATTATAGGATATGTTAACACAACCTAGAATAATAAATGTTTGTCGCTGTTTACAGTGTAGAGAAGTTGAGCAAGAAATTGGTTCACTGGCTGGGTGATGAGAGAGATGTTTTGTACAGTGTATCCCCAGCCATGATGATGCCAGTGTTGTTATATGTTGAGTATTCTTGTTTTGTTTTTTTTGCACAGGGTTTGATAAGGTTAGGTTAAGGATCCCTAGCTTTCTTGACAAGCTATTTACAAGTTAAGGATTCCTAACTTTATTGACAAGCTAAGAGCTGTTACCTACATTAGCTCATTTGCAAGCATTTTTATTGTTATGAGACATACAAGTGTCCTCTTTTTTTTTTCTTTTTTACACAGGGTTTGACAGGGTTAAGGATCCCTAGCTTTCTTGACGAGCTATTTACAAGTTAAGGATTCCTAACTTTATTGGCAAGCTAAGAGCTGTTACCTACATCAGCTCATTTGAAAGCATTTTTATTGTTATGAGACATACAAGTAGGAAACAGGATGAAGTTGGAGCCATCTGTGGGCCATCATTTTCATTTGATCAACTGACTTTATCTCGTTGACATCATTATCCTGTACGAATGTGTTCCATACTCGAGTCATCCTGGGTATGTATGATCTCAGATGGAGTGATGTTCTGGAGAAGGGTACAGCCAGAGTGAAGTTGCTGCTTTCTGCCCGTCTTGTGGCATAAAAGCTTGTTTCACGCTGTCCTCGAAGTGGATCCAAGTGTGGTATTTTGACAATATTGGCCTTGTACATAACAGTAAGGCCACCCACATCCCTCCTATGTTGAAGGCTCTGCTGAAATGACAGATCTATCCAGGATGGGTCCAGGCGAGAGATGAGACGTCTTGCTATGTTCTCTACTCTGTCAAGCAGTCGCAGATGAGAGGGGGGGCAGGCAAACCAAGAAAGTGGAGCATACTCAAGGTGCGAGCGTACTTGTGCCTCGTACAGGATCTTGCAACCCCTACTGTCAAGCAGATGGGAGATACGGCGAAGTGCTGTAAGCTTCCTGGCTGCCTTGTTTGCAAGATTTACAACATGGTTCTTCATGGTTAGTTTGGAGTCAAATTTCACCCCAAGGATATCAACTTCTTCTCCAGGTGCCAACATCCTCCCATTCATCCTTACTACTGCACCAGCATTACCATCATGGTGCCTAGAGACGATCATCATTTGCGTTTTCTCAGGTGCAAATGTTACTTGCCATCTATTTCCCCAAGCTGATATAGCTCTCAGCTGGTGATTGATGTAGCTTAGAGCAGCTGGCATTTCTTCTCTTGGATAAGTGAATGTCAGTGTACAGTCGTCTGCATATGCATGTGATTCTGGGATGAGATGAAGAAGGTCGTTGAAGTAGACATTCCATAACAATGGACCCAGCACGCTTCCTTGTGGAACACTTGCCCCAATAGGATGTCTTGCTGATTCCGTTCCATTGAGAACTACACTTAGAGATCTACCATGAAGGTAGTCACTGAGGAGACATAGCGTAGAGCCTGCAATTCCCAGTGCTTGAAGTTTTGCTAAGAGGCCCTGGTGCCACACCCGGTCGAAAGCGCCAGCAATGTCCAGTGCTACCACACAGCTGACTTTGGATTCATCCAGTGACTGGTGCCACTTAGTGGAGAGGTTTAACAACAGATCAGCAGCAGAGTAACCTTTCCTGAAGCCATATTGACGATCACAAAGTAGTGAGTGGTAGTCAAAAAACTCTGTCATTTGTCTTGAGATTATTGTCTCAAGGATCTTACCAGTGATTGACAGGAGTGACACTGGTCTGTAGTTGCTGATTTCTGCTCTGCTCTTCTTTTTGTGAACAGGGACTACATTTGCCTCTTTCCATGGAGAGGGCCATTTACACTGTACTAGGCAGTGCTGAAAGATGCGAGTTAGAGGTGCTGCTAGCTGGTCTGCACATCTTCTCAACAATCTTGGGCTCAACTTGTCTGGGCCCACAGCCTTTTCTTGGTCAAGCGATTTAAGTAGGAAATGCACCCCCTCCTGCCTTATTGTCACCACTGACAGTTTTGACACAGTTCTTGCAGCTAGCCAAGGAGGGTCCCTTGCTGGATCAGGAACTTGCATTTTGGTAGCAAAGTGTTCAGCAAAGAGGTCCGCCTTCTCTTGACTACTAGTAGAGGTGGTCCCATCCTGTCGATTTAGAGGTGGAATAAGTTCATCAGGCCGATAACCTTGTCTGTCCTTGACCAGGGACCACCAGGTTTTGGAGCCTACCCTACCTGATGCTAACTTTGTTTTAGTGTCCACCTCCCGTTTAGCAATGGCCCACTTTTGAACATCACCCAAATGCCTACAGGCTTGCATGTGCAAGTTCCTGTTATAGGTGGTAGGATGTCTCTTATACCTTCGCCATGCTTTGTACTTAGCAGTAGCAGCCCCTCTACAACGAAAGCCAAACCAAGGCTGATCTGTAGGCTTCGTCACATATTGCCGGTGAGGAATGTGTTCTTGTTGTAGATTAAGGATGTGTCCAGTGAAGGCTTTCACTTGGTTGTCAACATCCCCTTGGAGAAGAGCATTCCAGTCGGTGGTGGCGAGCTCAGAGCAAAGGGCTGGCCAATTACCTCTTTCCCATAGCCAGGTTGTGCGTGTGGACTCCTCACCTCGTTCTGTTGGGATCTTAAGTGTGGTAAAAACAGCCTTGTGGTTAGACGATCCAACGTAGCCGAGGGGTTGACAAGTGACTATGCCTTCTGCCAGATCACTCACTACTGGGTCAAGGGAGGACACAGAGATATGAGTAGGGAAATCAACAAAGTTTCTCATGTCAAACACTGCAAGAAGGTCATCAAAGTCCCTCTGTATAAGGTGCTGGTTGAGGTCACCAACAATTATAATATGTTGACAGTTGTGTTGTTTACCTGGAGTTTACCTGGAGAGAGTTTCGGGGGTCAACGCCCCCGCGGCCCGGTCTGTGACCAGGCCTCCTGGTGGATCAGCGCCTGATCAACCAGGCTGTTGCTGCTGGCTGCACGCAAACCAACGTACGAGCCACAGCCCGGCTGATCAGGAACTGCCTTTAGGTGCTTGTCCAGTGCCAGCTTGAAGACTGCCAGGGGTCTGTTTGTAATCCCCCTTATGTGTGCTGGGAGGCAGTTGAACAGTCTCGGTCCCCTGACACTTATTGTATGGTCTCTTAACGTGCTAGTGACACCCCTGCTTTTCATTGGGGGGATGGTGCATCGTCTGCCAAGTCTTTTGCTTTCGTAGTGAGTGATTTTCGTGTGCAAGTTCGGTACTAGTCCCTCTAGGATTTTCCAGGTGTATATAATCATGTATCTCTCCCTCCTGCGTTCCAGGGAATACAGGTTTAGAAACCTCAAGCGCTCCCAGTAATTGAGGTGTTTTATCTCCGTTATGCGCGCCGTGAAAGTTCTCTGTACATTTTCTAGGTCGGCAATTTCACCTGCCTTGAAAGGTGCTGTTAGAGTGCAGCAATATTCCAGCCTAGATAGAACAAGTGACCTGAAGAGTGTCATCATGGGCTTGGCCTCCCTAGTTTTGAAGGTTCTCATTATCCATCCTGTCATTTTTCTAGCAGATGCGATTGATACAATGTTATGGTCCTTGAAGGTGAGATCCTCCGACATAATCACTCCCAGGTCTTTGACGTTGGTGTTTCGCTCTATTTTGTGGCCAGAATTTGTTTTGTACTCTGATGAAGATTTAATTTCCTCATGTTTACCATATCTGAGTAATTGAAATTTCTCATCGTTGAACTTCATATTGTTTTCTGCAGCCCACTGAAAGATTTGGTTGATGTCCGCCTGGAGCCTTGCAGTGTCTGCAATGGAAGACACTGTCATGCAGATTCGGGTGTCATCTGCAAAGGAAGACACGGTGCTGTGGCTGACATCCTTGTCTATGTCGGATATGAGGATGAGGAACAAGATGGGAGCTAGTACTGTGCCTTGTGGAACAGAGCTTTTCACCGTAGCTGCCTCGGACTTTACTCTGTTGACGACTACTCTCTGTGTTCTGTTAGTGAGGAAATTATAGATCCATCGACCAACTTTTCCTGTTATTCCTTTAGCGCGCATTTTGTGCGCTATTACGCCATGGTCACACTTGTCGAAGGCTTTTGCAAAGTCTGTATATATTACATCTGCATTCTTTTTGTCTTCTAGTGCATTTAGGACCTTGTCGTAGTGATCCAGTAGTTGAGACAGACAGGAGCGACCTGTTCTAAACCCATGTTGCCCTGGGTTGTGTAACTGATGGGTTTCTAGATGGGTGGTGATCTTGCTTCTTAGGACCCTTTCAAAGATTTTTATGATATGGGATGTTAGTGCTATTGGTCTGTAGTTCTTTGCTGTTGCTTTACTGCCCCCTTTGTGGAGTGGGGCTATGTCTGTTGTTTTTAGTAACTGAGGGACGACCCCCGTGTCCATGCTCCCTCTCCATAGGATGGAAAAGGCTCGTGATAGGGGCTTCTTGCAGTTCTTGATGAACACAGAGTTCCATGAGTCTGGCCCTGGGGCAGAGTGCATGGGCATGTCATTTATCGCCTGTTCGAAGTCATTTGGCGTCAGGATAACATCGGATAGGCTTGTGTTAATCAAATTTTGTGGCTCTCTCATAAAAAATTCATTTTGATCTTCGACTCTCAGTCTGGTTAGCGGCTTGCTAAAAACTGAGTCATATTGGGACTTGAGTAGCTCACTCATTTCCTTGCTGTCATCTGTGTAGGACCCATCTTGTTTAAGTAGGGGCCCAATACTGGACGTTGTTCTCGATTTTGATTTGGCATAGGAGAAGAAATACTTTGGGTTTCTTTCGATTTCATTTATGGCTTTTAGTTCTTCCCGCGATTCCTGACTCCTAAAGGATTCTTTTAGCTTAAGTTCGATGCTTGCTATTTCTCTGACCAGTGTCTCCCTGCGCATTTCTGATATATTGACCTCTTTTAGCCGCTCTGTTATTCTTTTCCGTCGCCTGTAAAGGGAGCGCCTGTCTCTTTCTATTTTACATCTACTCCTCCTTTTTCTTAGAGGAATAAGCCTTGTGCATACATCGAGTGCCACCGAGTTAATCTGTTCTAGGCATAAGTTTGGGTCTGTGTTGCTTAGTATATCTTCCCAGCTTATATCGGTTAGGACTTGGTTTACTTGGTCCCACTTTATGTTTTTGTTATTGAAGTTGAATTTGGTGAATGCTCCCTCGTGACTAGTCTCATTTTGTCGGTCTGAGGCTCCACGCATACATGTCTGAACCTCAATTATGTTGTGATCTGAGTATATTGTTCTTGATATGGTGACATTTCTTATCAGATCATCATTGTTAGTGAAGATGAGGTCTAGTGTATTCTCCAGTCTAGTAGGCTCTATTATTTGCTGGTTTAAATTGAATTTTGTGCAGAGATTTAAAAGCTCGTGTGAGTGTGAGTTTTCATCAGAGCTGCCTCCTGGTGTTATTACTGCAACAATATTATTTGCTATATTCCTCCATTTTAGGTGCCTTAAGTTGAAATCCCCCAGGAGCAAGATGTTGGGTGCAGGAGCTGGAAGATTTTCCAGACAGTGGTCAATTTTTAACAGCTGTTCCTGGAATTGCTGGGATGTTGCATCCGGAGGCTTGTAGACTACCACAATGACTAGGTTTTGGTTCTCGACCTTTACTGCTAAAACTTCCACTACGTCATTTGAGGCATTAAGCAGTTCTGTGCAAACAAGTGACTCTGCAATGTACAGGCCAACCCCCCCCTTTTGCCTGTTCACTCTGTCACATCTGTATAGGTTGTAACCTGGGATCCATATTTCGTTGTCCAAGTGATCCTTTATGTGGGTCTCAGTGAAAGCCGCGAACATTGCCTTTGCCTCTGCAAGCAGTCCACGGATGAAAGGTATTTTGTTGTTTATTGCTGGCTTTAGACCCTGTATATTTGCAAAGAAGAATGTTATCGGACTGGTGGTATTGTTGGTACTGGGGGGGGATTTTTTTTCCGGCATTAGTATCTGTATCTGTTGGTTTGGAGTGGAGGCCATCGACTGTGGTTCCACTCCAGGAATGACTGGATTTGGTGTACGATTTCTGCCATTTCCTGCCAGTTTTTTTTCCTTCCTGGCACTAAAAAACCTCTCCCTCTTGAGTGGCTGTGGCTACCCAGGTTTTCCCATGGCCTGGATGTTTTGTATCTTTTTGTCCCCTTTAGATGGTATGCCTGGCAATTTAAGTTATAGCACAGTCTTTCCTGTACTGAAGAGGTACACATTTCAGGGTGAAAAAGCTTACAGGAAGGGAGTTTGCATTTTCCTGTTGTCATATGGGCATGACATTTTCTAGGGTGGTCATAGTTGCATGTCCCATCTGTTTTTCCAGATTTCCCATGCCAGCAGATACCAAGTGCATAGTATGTGCACAGGCTTGGTTTCGTTTGCCTTGGGTTTCTGTGACTGTATTCCCTGTTGGTGCATGTTTCCCTGTCTTATTCCTATCCTCCCTAGCACCAACAATGGAGCTCCCACCAGTTGTTTTTGGTAATTTATCCTCACTATTGCTATTGGAGTCCTCTTGTTTGCTATTTCCTGCGGTATTTCTGGTTTGCAATATTGGTTTTATCTTATCTTTGACTACACTTGTTTCCCTACTATGGCTCCTGTCCTCTATGAGGTCATTTATATGTATTCCTTCCTGCGTATAATTCCCGACTACCTGGACAAAATCTCCAGCTTCACCATTACTGTCTACCAGGACAGTATCTCCAGCTTCACCATTTCTGTCTCCCAGGACAGCACCTCCAGCTTCCCCATTACTGTCTCCCAGGACAGTATCTCCAGCTTCACCATTACTGTCTCCCAGGACAGCACCTCCAGCTTCACCATTACTGTCTCCCAGGACAGCACCTCCAGCTTCACCATTACTGTCTCCCAGGACAGCACTATCAGCCCTACATTTACTGACTACCAGGACATCACCTCCAGCCTTACAGTTTGTGACTACATGGCCAGTATCAAGGGCAGTACCATTCAGCCCGGACTTTTTATGTTCCCATCTGTTGTAGAAAGCTTCCAGGTTTTCTATGAAAGCAGCTTTGATGTTATCCTCTTTTAATACCCTTGTGATTTTAGTCCACAGATTTTCCTCATTTGGGCATACCCAAAAACACTTCTCTGTTTTAATACTGCTTGTAGCTAGTTCTGGGATATCTGCACAAGGAGCGTGACACCAATTTCCACAAAAATGACAATTTATCCATGTGGTAGCCCGTTTGTTTGACTGACCACAGACTACACACAGCTTCATAATGATTTGAATGGTTGATTTACTGCAAGTCTACTAGCAACCTCTTGAATATTATATTAATAACCTTAAATGAAGCTCTAGCTATTTGTATTTCTGTTTCTAACTCTTTTTGTATATTGGACAGCTTACCGTCACGTTCCTGATTTTTAATGTTTGTGTTTATAAGGGCGCCTACAAACCCATCCGTTTACAGTCTGCTTTATTGTCCAATGAAACTGTTTGAAACCAGTCCCGGGTTCGGACCAGTCAAGGGTTCGGACCAGTCGATCTGCTCTGATCAGTGGGTCACTTATTTAAAACATACTGGTCGGTGATTTGAGCTAACACATGAAGGATCTACTGGAAATTATCTACCCGAGTAATATGTGATTTGACTGATACAAAAGTATAACTTGCGTGTTGAAGAGCCGGTGATATCTGGCAGCTCCTACAATGACGTACAGTCGAGCTCTTTGTTTATCAATCGCTGTATCTGGCTTTTCTATTTTTGTTTTTCCGTCTCCACCACAATAAATGCTATATTATCACTATAGTTGACTGGTGCAAATTTTGGAGGAAGGGCGCTTTTTCTGTAGTAATAATTGCTTCTCGTTGTGTATATTCGACCGCTGGTAACTACAGGTTATATGAAATTCACAGTAACGTCTCGTATTTCAAGAAAATGAAACTAATGAAAGTCACTCCACTCCACTAAGTACCATTATAATACTGGTTAGTTGCTACTACAACACTGTATTCTGCTATTCACTGGTATCACTAGATTATATGCGAGTACACTAGCAGGCCAGGAAGATTATTAAAAACAGCTGACCTGTGGTAAGTTTCTGGCGACTTCTGGCACCTGCCTCTATAGGCTTATCACTTCATTTACAAATTCACCTGTTTTCAAATGACACTTTAGCCTTTATCATCAATATACTAGGGAGCCACTGTAGTATACACTATACACTATGTATACTCAAAGCTTTCAGGGAGACTTTCTTTCCTCTGACACAACGTTCAATTATTATTATTTTTTCCACACGGGAAACAGGCCTATGATTCCCCTCTGGCAGTAAACTCTGCTAGGTAATGCACACTAATTCTCCTTTTTTGACTCAGTATATAATGTTTTCCGCCCAAGATTGGTTCCAGGCGCTAGAGGGATGTATCGTATAGGATTGATGACACAAATTAAAGTTCTAGCACGTAAGAGCGACCGTGAAAACACCAGAAAGCCGGGAGCACAACGAGGCACGCTGACGGTTGGTTAGTGTAGCAGAAGGGAGTCAATATTTTCCATTAGGAAGTTGATAGGGTCTGCATGTTGCCACTGAGGTCTGTACATTGCACATGCTAGTACAGAGGTACTAGTGTTTATACAGAGCTTGAAGAACATCATTTCAAGATGTGTAGGGGTGGCAACATCAATGTGCTGGGCATGAACACTTTTAGAGAAGCACACAGCAACACCTCCTCCTTGCCCTTGCCTGTCTCTTCTCATCCACGAGGTGTAGCCAGCAATTCTTGCAAAATTTTCTGGAGTCCTGTCATCCAAAAATGTTTCAACAACAGCTATCATGTCGGGACGTCGGGACGTCTCTCTCTCTCTCATTTTAGCGCTTCCTTTTTATAATAATAATAATAATAATAGTCTCTCTCTCCACCTTGATTATCCCCTTTCTGTCCCCCCCCCCCACCTTCCTTCGTCTCAACTTGTTTCCTTTTACCTTGTTTCATTTACTTTGCTCACCCTTACCTTTCTGTCTCTCATCTTGCTTCCTTTCACTTTCACTTTATCTTCCTTCCTTTGCCTTGGCAGAAGGAATATACCGACAGTATATATGTAAATATGACACAATGCGATTTATGGTATGTTATTGTGAAGACGTTTCGTCCACTTGGGTCTTGATAAAGTGCCTGGTACACCAGGGTCTTGATAAAGTGCCTGGTACACCAGGGTCTTGATAAAGTGCCTGGTACACAAGGGTCTTGATAAAGTGCCTGGTACACAAGGGTCTTGATAAAGTGCTTGGTACATCAGGGTCTTGATAAAGTTCCTACTGCACAAGGGTCTTGATTAAGTGCCTGGTACACAAGGGTCTTGATAAAGTGGCTGGTACACCAGGGTCTT
The DNA here is from genome assembly GCF_038502225.1 of Cherax quadricarinatus. Classification (NCBI taxonomy): domain Eukaryota; kingdom Metazoa; phylum Arthropoda; class Malacostraca; order Decapoda; family Parastacidae; genus Cherax; species Cherax quadricarinatus. The sequence goes on from NC_091319.1 coordinate 1,272,494, forward strand.
GATAAAGTGCCTGGTACACCAGGGGTCTTGATAAAGTGCCTGGTACACCAGGGTCTTGATAAAGTGCCTGGTACATCAGGGTCTTGATAAAGTGGCTGGTACACCAGGGTCTTGATAAAGTGCCTGGTACACCAAGGTCTTGATAAAGTGCTTGGTACACCAGGGTCTTGATAAAGTGCATGGTACACCAGGGTCTTGATAAAGTGCCTGGTACACCAGGGTCTTGATAAAGTGCCTGGTACACCAGGGTCTTGATAAAGTGCCTGGTACACCAGGGTCTTGATAAAGTGCCTGGTACATCAGGGTCTTGATAAAGTGCCTGGTACACCAGGGTCCTGATAAAGTGCCTGGTACACCAGGGTCCTGATAAAGTGCCTGGTACACCAGGGTCTTGATAAAGTGCCTGGTACACCAGGGTCTTGATAAAGTGCCTGGTACACCAGGGTCTTGATAAATTGCCTGGTACATCAGGGTCTTGATAAAGTGCCTGGTACACCAGGGACTTGATAAAGTGCCTGGTACACCAGGGTCTTGATAAAGTGCCTGGTACACCAGGGTCTTGATAAAGTGCCTGGTACACCAGGGTCTTGATAAAGTGCCTGGTACACCAGGGTCTTGATAAAGTGCCTAGTACACCAGGGTCTTGATAAAGTGCCTGGTACACCAGGGCCTTGATAAAGTGCCTGGTACACCAGGGTCTTGATAAAGTGCCTGGTACACCAGGGTCTTGATAAAGTGCCTGGTACACCAGGGCCTTGATAAAGTGCCTGGTACACCAGGGTCTTGATAAAGTGCCTGGTACACCAGGGTCTTGATAAAGGGCCTGGTACACCAGGGTCTTGATAAAGTGCCTGGTACACCAGGGTCTTGATAAAGTGCCTGGTACACCAGGGTCCTGATAAAGTGCCTGGTACACCAGGGTCTTGATAAAGTGCCTGGTACACCAGGGTCTTGATAAAGTGCCTGGTACACCAGGGTCTTTTAAAGTGCCTGGTACACCAGGGTCTTGATAAAGTGCCTGGTACACCAGGGTCTTGATAAAGTGCCTGGTACACCAGGGTCTTGATAAAGTGCCTGGTACACCAGGGTCTTGATAAAGTGCCTGGTACACCAGGGTCTTGATAAAGTGCCTGGTACACCAGGGTCTTGATAAAGTGCCTGGTACACCAGGGTCTTGATAAAGTGCCTGGTACACCAGGGTCTTGATAAAGTGCCTGGTACACCAGGGTCTTGATAAAGTGCCTGGTACACCAGGGTCTTGATAAAGTGCCTGGTACACCAGGGTCTTGATAAAGTGCCTGGTACACCAGGGTCTTGATAAAGTGCCTGGTACACCAGGGTCTTGATAAAGTGCCTGGTACACCAGGGTCTTGATAAAGTGCCTGGTACACCAGGGTCTTGATAAAGTGCCTGGTACACCAGGGTCTTGATAAAGTGCCTGGTACACCAGGGTCTTGATAAAGTGCCTGGTACACCAGGGTCTTGATAAAGTGCCTGGTACACCAGGGTCTTGATAAAGTGCCTGGTACACCAGGGTCTTGATAAAGTGCCTGGTACACCAGGGTCTTGATAAAGTGCCTGGTACACCAGGGTCTTGATAAAGTGCCTGGTACACCCGGGTCGTGATACAGTGCCTGGTACACAGGGTCTTGATAAAGTGCCTGGTACACCTTGATAAAGTGCCTGGTACACCAGGGTCCTGATAAAGTGCCTGATAAAGTGCCTGGTACACCAGGGTCTTGATAAAGTGCCTGGTACACCAGGGTCTTGATAAAGTGCCTGGTACACCAGGGTCTTGATAAAGTGCCTGGTACACCAGGGTCTTGATAAAGTGCCTGGTACACCAGGGTCTTGATAAAGTGCCTGGTACACCAGGGTCTTGATAAAGTGCCTGGTACACCAGGGTCTTGATAAAGTGCCTGGTACACCAGGGTCTTGATAAAGTGCCTGGTACACCAGGGTCTTGATAAAGTGCCTGGTACACCAGGGTCTTGATAAAGTGCCTGGTACACCAGGGTCTTGATAAAGTGCCTGGTACACCAGGGTCTTGATAAAGTGCCTGGTACACCAGGGTCTTGATAAAGTGCCTGGTACACCAGGGTCTTGATAAAGTGCCTGGTACACCAGGGTCTTGATAAAGTGCCTGGTACACCAGGGTCCTGATAAAGTGCCTACACCAGGGTCTTGATAAAGTGCCTGGTACACCAGGGTCTTGATAAAGTGCCTGGTACACCAGGGTCTTGATAAAGTGCCTGGTACACCAGGGTCTTGATAAAGTGCCTGGTACACCAGGGTCTTGATAAAGTGCCTGGTACACCAGGGTCTTGATAAAGTGCCTGGTACACCAGGGTCTTGATAAAGTGCCTGGTACACCAGGGTCTTGATAAAGTGCCTGGTACACCAGGGTCTTGATAAAGTGCCTGGCACACCAGGGTCTTGATAAAGTGCCTGGTACACCAGGGTCTTGATAAAGTGCCTGGTACACCAGGGTCTTGATAAAGTGCCTGGTACACCAGGGTCTTGATAAAGTGCCTGGTACACCAGGGTCTTGATAAAGTGCCTGGTACACCAGGGTCTTGATAAAGTGCCTGGTACACCAGGGTCTTGATAAAGTGCCTGGTACACCAGGGTCTTGATAAAGTGCCTGGTACACCAGGGTCTTGATAAAGTGCCTGGTACACCAGGGTCTTGATAAAGTGCCTGGTACACCAGGGTCTTGATAAAGTGCCTGGTACACCAGGGTCTTGATAAAGTGCCTGGTACACCAGGGTCTTGATAAAGTGCCTGGTACACAGGGTCAGCCTGGTCTTGATAAAGTGCCTGGTACACCAGGGTCTTGATAAAGTGCCTGGTACACCAGGGTCTTGATAAAGTGCCTGGCCTTGATGGTACACCAGGGTCTTGATAAAGTGCCTGGTACACCAGGGTCTTGATAAAGTGCCTGGTACACCAGGGTCTTGATAAAGTGCCTGGTACACCAGGGTCTTGATAAAGTGCCTGGTACACCAGGGTCTTGATAAAGTGCCTGGTACACCAGGGTCTTGATAAAGTGCCTGGTACACCAGGGTCTTGATAAAGTGCCTGGTACACCAGGGTCTTGATAAAGTGCCTGGTACACCAGGGTCTTGATAAAGTGCCTGGTACACCAGGGTCTTGATAAAGTGCCTGGTACACCAGGGTCTTGATAAAGTGCCTGGTACACCAGGGTCTTGATAAAGTGCCTGGTACACCAGGGTCTTGATAAAGTGCCTGGTACACCAGGGTCTTGATAAAGTGCCTGGTACACCAGGGTCTTGATAAAGTGCCTGGTACACCAGGGTCTTGATAAAGTGCCTGGTACACCAGGGTCTTGATAAAGTGCCTGGTACACCAGGGTCTTGATAAAGTGCCTGGTACACCAGGGTCTTGATAAAGTGCCTGGTACACCAGGGTCTTGATAAAGTGCCTGGTACACCAGGGTCTTGATAAAGTGCCTGGTACACCAGGGTCTTGATAAAGTGCCTGGTACACCAGGGTCTTGATAAAGTGCCTGGTACACCAGGGTCTTGATAAAGTGCCTGGTACACCAGGGTCTTGATAAAGTGCCTGGTACACCCAGTGCCTGGTCAGGGTTGATAAAGTGCCTGGTACACCAGGGTCTTGATAAAGTGCCTGGTACACCAGGGTCTTGATAAAGTGCCTGGTACACCAGGGTCTTGATAAAGTGCCTGGTACACCAGGGTCTTGATAAAGTGCCTGGTACACCAGGGTCTTGATAAAGTGCCTGGTACACCAGGGTCTTGATAAAGTGCCTGGTACACCAGGGTCTTGATAAAGTGCCTGGTACACCAGGGTCTTGATAAAGTGCCTGGTACACCAGGGTCTTGATAAAGTGCCTGGTACACCAGGGTCTTGATAAAGTGCCTGGTACACCAGGGTCTTGATAAAGTGCCTGGTACACCAGGGTCTTGATAAAGTGCCTGGTACACCAGGGTCTTGATAAAGTGCCTGGTACACCAGGGTCTTGATAAAGTGCCTGGTACACCAGGGTCTTGATAAAGTGCCTGGTACACCAGGGTCTTGATAAAGTGCCTGGTACACCAGGGTCTTGATAAAGTGCCTGGTACACCAGGGTCTTGATAAAGTGCCTGGTACACCAGGGTCTTGATAAAGTGCCTGGTACACCAGGGTCTTGATAAAGTGCCTGGTACACCAGGGTCTTGATAAAGTGCCTGGTACACCAGGGTCTTGATAAAGTGCCTGGTACACCAGGGTCTTGATAAAGTGCCTGGTACACCAGGGTCTTGATAAAGTGCCTGGTACACCAGGGTCTTGATAAAGTGCCTGGTACACCAGGGTCTTGATAAAGTGCCTGGTACACCAGGGTCTTGATAAAGTGCCTGGTACACCAGGGTCTTGATAAAGTGCCTGGTACACCAGGGTCTTGATAAAGTGCCTGGTACACCAGGGTCTTGATAAAGTGCCTGGTACACCAGGGTCTTGATAAAGTGCCTGGTACACCAGGGTCTTGATAAAGTGCCTGGTACACCAGGGTCTTGATAAAGTGCCTGGTACACCAGGGTCTTGATAAAGTGCCTGGTACACCAGGGTCTTGATAAAGTGCCTGGTACACCAGGGTCTTGATAAAGTGCCTGGTACACCAGGGTCTTGATAAAGTGCCTGGTACACCAGGGTCTTGATAAAGTGCCTGGTACACCAGGGTCTTGATAAAGTGCCTGGTACACCAGGGTCTTGATAAAGTGCCTGGTACACCAGGGTCTTGATAAAGTGCCTGGTACACACTTGATAAAGTGCCTGGTACACCAGGGTCTTGATAAAGTGCCTGGTACACCAGGGTCTTGATAAAGTGCCTGGTACACCAGGGTCTTGATAAAGTGCCTGATAAAGTGCCTGGTACACCAGGGTCTTGATAAAGTGCCTGGTACACCAGGGTCTTGATAAAGTGCCTGGTACACCAGGGTCTTGATAAAGTGCCTGGTACACCAGGGTCTTGATAAAGTGCCTGGTACACCAGGGTCTTGATAAAGTGCCTGGTACACCAGGGTCTTGATAAAGTGCCTGGTACACCAGGGTCTTGTACACCAGGGTCTTGATAAAGTGCCTGGTACACCAGGGTCTTGATAAAGTGCCTGGTACACCAGGGTCTTGATAAAGTGCCTGGTACACCTTGATAAAGTGCCTGGTCAGGGTCTTGATAAAGTGCCTTGATAAAGTGCCTGGTACACCAGTGGGTCAGGGTCTTGATAAAGTGCCTGGTACACCCTTGATAAAGTGCCTGGTACACCAGGGTCTTGATAAAGTGCCTTGTACACCAGGGTCTTGATAAAGTGCCTGGTACACCAGGGCCTTGATAAAGTGGTACACCAGGGTCTTGATAAAGTGCCTGGTACACCAGGGTCTTGATAAAGTGCCTGGTACACCAGGGTCTTGATAAAGTGCCTGGTACACCAGGGTCTTGATAAAGTGCCTGGTACACCAGGGTCTTGATAAAGTGCCTGGTACACCAGGGTCTTGATAAAGTGCCTGGTACACCAGGGTCTTGATAAAGTGCCTGGTACACCAGGGTCTTGATAAAGTGCCTGGTACACCAGGGTCTTGATAAAGTGCCTGGTACACCAGGGTCTTGATAAAGTGCCTGGTACACCAGGGTCTTGATAAAGTGCCTGGTACACCAGGGTCTTGATAAAGTGCCTGGTACACCAGGGTCTTGATAAAGTGCCTGGTACACCAGGGTCTTGATAAAGTGCCTGGTACACCAGGGTCTTGATAAAGTGCCTGGTACACCAGGGTCTTGATAAAGTGCCTGGTACACCAGGGTCTTGATAAAGTGCCTGGTACACCAGGGTCTTGATAAAGTGCCTGGTACACCAGGGTCTTGATAAAGTGCCTGGTACACCAGGGTCTTGATAAAGTGCCTGGTACACCAGGGTCTTGATAAAGTGCCTGGTACACCAGGGTACACCGAGGCCTTGATAAAGTGCCTGGTACACCAGGGTCTTGATAAAGTGCCTGGTACACCAGGGTCTTGATAAAGTGCCTGGTACACCAGGGTCTTGATAAAGTGCCTGGTACACCAGGGTCTTGATAAAGTGCCTGGTACACCAGGGTCTTGATAAAGTGCCTGGTACACCTTGATAAAGTGCCTGGTACACCAGGGTCTTGATAAAGTGCCTGGTACACCAGGGTCTTGATAAAGTGCCTGGTACACCAGGGTCTTGATAAAGTGCCTGGTACACCAGGGTCTTGATAAAGTGCCTGGTACACCAGGGTCTTGATAAAGTGCCTGGTACACCAGGGTCTTGATAAAGTGCCTGGTACACCAGGGTCTTGATAAAGTGCCTGGTACACCAGGGTCTTGATAAAGTGCCTGGTACACCAGGGTCTTGATAAAGTGCCTGGTACACCAGGGTCTTGATAAAGTGCCTGGTACACCAGGGTCTTGATAAAGTGCCTGGTACACCAGGGTCTTGATAAAGTGCCTGGTACACCAGGGTCTTGATAAAGTGCCTGGTACACCAGGGTCTTGATAAAGTGCCTGGTACACCAGGGTCTTGATAAAGTGCCTGGTACACCAGGGTCTTGATAAAGTGCCTGGTACACCAGGGTCTTGATAAAGTGCCTGGTACACCAGGGTCTTGATAAAGTGCCTGGTACACCAGGGTCTTGATAAAGTGCCTGGCACACCAGGGTCTTGATAAAGTGCCTGGTACACCAGGGTCTTGATAAAGTGCCTGGTACACCAGGGTCTTGATAAAGTGCCTTGATGGTACACCAGGGTCTTGATAAAGTGCCTGGTACACCAGGGTCTTGATAAAGTGCCTGGTACACCAGGGTCTTGATAAAGTGCCTGGTACACCAGGGTCTTGATAAAGTGCCTGGTACACCAGGGTCTTGATAAAGTGCCTGGTACACCAGGGTCTTGATAAAGTGCCTGGTACACCAGGGTCTTGATAAAGTGCCTGGTACACCAGGGTTGATAAAGTGCCTGGTACACACTTGATAAAGTGCCTGGTCTTGATAAAGAGCCTGGTACACCAGGGTCTTGATAAAGTGCCTGGTACACCAGGGTCTTGATAAAGTGCCTGGTACACCAGGGTCTTGATAAAGTGCCTGGTACACCAGGGTCTTGATAAAGTGCCTGGTACACCAGGGATAAAGTGCCTGGTACACCCTTGATAAAGTGCCTGGTACACCAGGGTCTTGATAAAGTGCCTGGTACACCAGGGTCTTGATAAAGTGCCTGGTACACCAGGGTCTTGATAAAGTGCCTGGTACACCAGGGTCTTGATAAAGTGCCTGGTACACCAGGGTCTTGATAAAGTGCCTGGTACACCAGGGTCTTGATAAAGTGCCTGGTACACCAGGGTCTTGATAAAGTGCCTGGTACACCAGGGTCTTGATAAAGTGCCTGGTACACCAGGGTCTTGATAAAGTGCCTGGTACACCAGGGTCTTGATAAAGTGCCTGGTACACCAGGGTCTTGATAAAGTGCCTGGTACACCAGGGTCTTGATAAAGTGCCTGGTACACCAGGGTCTTGATAAAGTGCCTGGTACACCAGGGTCTTGATAAAGTGCCTGGTACACCAGGGTCTTGATAAAGTGCCTGGTACACCAGGGTCTTGATAAACTGCCTGGTACACCTTGATAAAGTGCCTGGTACACCTCTTGATAAAGTGCCTGGTACACCAGGGTCTTCATAAAGTGCCTGGTACACCAGGGTCTTGATAAAGTGCCTGGTACACCAGGGTCTTGATAAAGTGCCTGGTACACCAGGGTCTTGATAAAGTGCCTGGTACACCAGGGTCTTGATAAAGTGCCTGGTACACCAGGGTCTTGATAAAGTGCCTGGTACACCAGGGTCTTGATAAAGTGCCTGGTACACCAGGGTCTTGATAAAGTGCCTGGTACACCAGGGTCTTGATAAAGTGCCTGGTACACCAGGGTCTTGATAAAGTGCCTGGTACACCAGGGTCTTGATAAAGTGCCTGGTACACCAGGGTCTTGATAAAGTGCCTGGTACACCAGGGTCTTGATAAAGTGCCTGGTACACAGGGTCTTGATAAAGTGCCTGGTACACCAGGGTCTTGATAAAGTGCCTGGTACACCAGGGTCTTGATAAAGTGCCTGGTACACCAGGGTCTTGATAAAGTGCCTGGTACACCAGGGTCTTGATAAAGTGCCTGGTACACCAGGGTCTTGATAAAGTGCCTGGTACACCAGGGTCTTGATAAAGTGCCTGGTACACCAGGGTCTTGATAAAGTGCCTGGTACACCAGGGTCTTGATAAAGTGCCTGGTACACCAGGGTCTTGATAAAGTGCCTGGTACACCAGGGTCTTGATAAAGTGCCTGGTACACCAGGGTCTTGATAAAGTGCCTGGTACACCAGGGTCTTGATAAAGTGCCTGGTACACCAGGGTCTTGATAAAGTGCCTGGTACACCAGGGTCTTGATAAAGTGCCTGGTACACCAGGGTCTTGATAAAGTGCCTGGTACACCAGGGTCTTGATAAAGTGCCTGGTACACCAGGGTCTTGATAAAGTGCCTGGTACACCAGGGTCTTGATAAAGTGCCTGGTACACCAGGGTCTTGATAAAGTGCCTGGTACACCAGGGTCTTGATAAAGTGCCTGGTACACCAGGGTCTTGATAAAGTGCCTGGTACACCAGGGTCTTGATAAAGTGCCTGGTACACCAGGGTCTTGATAAAGTGCCTGGTACACCAGGGTCTTGATAAAGTGCCTGGTACACCAGGGTCTTGATAAAGTGCCTGGTACACCAGGGTCTTGATAAAGTGCCTGGTACACCAGGGTCTTGATAAAGTGCCTGGTACACCAGGGTCTTGATAAAGTGCCTGGTACACCAGGGTCTTGATAAAGTGCCTGGTACACCAGGGTCTTGATAAAGTGCCTGGTACACCAGGGTCTTGATAAAGTGCCTGGTACACCAGGGTCTTGATAAAGTGCCTGGTACACCAGGGTCTTGATAAAGTGCCTGGTACACCAGGGTCTTGATAAAGTGCCTGGTACACCAGGGTCTTGATAAAGTGCCTGGTACACCAGGGTCTTGATAAAGTGCCTGGTACACCAGGGTCTTGATAAAGTGCCACCAGGGTCTTGATAAAGTGCCTGGTACACCAGGGTCTTGATAAAGTGCCTGGTACACCAGGGTCTTGATAAAGTGCCTGGTACACCAGGGTCTTGATAAAGTGCCTGGTACACCAGGGTCAGGGTTGATAAAGTGCCTGGTACACCAGGGTCTTGATAAAGTGCCTGGTACACCAGGGTCTTGATAAAGTGCCTGGTACACCAGGGTCTTGATAAAGTGCCTGGTACACCAGGGTCTTGATAAAGTGCCTGGTACACCAGGGTCTTGATAAAGTGCCTGGTACACCAGGGTCTTGATAAAGTGCCTGGTACACCAGGGTCTTGATAAAGTGCCTGGTACACCAGGGTCTTGATAAAGTGCCTGGTACACCAGGGTCTTGATAAAGTGCCTGGTACACCAGGGTCTTGATAAAGTGCCTGGTACACCAGGGTCTTGATAAAGTGCCTGGTACACCAGGGTCTTGATAAAGTGCCTGGTACACCAGGGTCTTGATAAAGTGCCTGGTACACCAGGGTCAGGGTACACCAGGGTCTTGATAAAGTGCCTGGTACACCAGGGTCTTGATAAAGTGCCTGGTACACCAGGGTCTTGATAAAGTGCCTGGTACACCAGGGTCTTGATAAAGTGCCTGGTACACCAGGGTTTTGATAAAGTGCCTGGTACACCAGGGTCTTGATAAAGTGCCTGGTACACCAGGGTTTTGATAAAGTGCCTGGTACACCAGGGTCTTGATAAAGTGCCTGGTACACCAGGGTCATGATAAAGTGCCTGGTACACCAGGGTCTTGATAAAGTGCCTGGTACACCAGGGTCTTGATAAAGTGCCTGGTACACCAGGGTCTTGATAAAGTGCCTGGTACACCAGGGTCTTGATAAAGTGCCTGGTACACCAGGGTCTTGATAAAGTGCCTGGTACACCAGGGTCTTGATAAAGTGCCTGGTACACCAGGGTCTTGATAAAGTGCCTGGTACACCAGGGTCTTGATAAAGTGCCTGGTACACCAGGGTCTTGATAAAGTGCCTGGTACACCAGGGTCTTGATAAAGTGCCTGGTACACCAGGGTCTTGATAAAGTGCCTGGTACACCAGGGTCTTGATAAAGTGCCTGGTACACCAGGGTCTTGATAAAGTGCCTGGTACACCAGGGTCTTGATAAAGTGCCTGGTACACCAGGGTCTTGATAAAGTGCCTGGTACACCAGGGTCTTGATAAAGTGCCTGGTACACCAGGGTCTTGATAAAGTGCCTGGTACACCAGGGTCTTGATAAAGTGCCTGGTACACCAGGGTCTTGATAAAGTGCCTGGTACACCAGGGTCTTGATAAAGTGCCTGGTACACCAGGGTCTTGATAAAGTGCCTGGTACACCAGGGTCTTGATAAAGTGCCTGGTACACCAGGGTCTTGATAAAGTGCCACACCAGGGTCTTGATAAAGTGCCTGGTACACGAGGGTCTTGATAAAGTGCCTGGTACACCAGGGTCTTGATAAAGTGCCTGGTACACCAGGGTCTTGATAAAGTGCCTGGTACACCAGGGTCTTGATAAAGTGCCTGGTACACCAGGGTCTTGATAAAGTGCCTGGTACACCAGGGTCTTGATAAAGTGCCTGGTACACCAGGGTCTTGATAAAGTGCCTGGTGCCTGGTACACCAGGGTCTTGATAGTGCCACCAGGGTCTTGATAAAGGGCCTGGGACCCCAGGGTCTTGATAAAGTGCCTGGTACACCAGGGTCTTGATAAAGTGCCTGGTACACCAGGGTCTTGATAAAGTGCCTGGTACACCAGGGTCTTGATAAAGTGCCTGGTACACCAGGGTCTTGATAAAGTGCCTGGTACACCAGGGTCTTGATAAAGTGCCTGGTACACCAGGGTCTTGATAAAGTGCCTGGTACACCAGGGTCTTGATAAAGTGCCTGGTACACCAGGGTCTTGATAAAGTGCCTGGTACACCAGGGTCTTGATAAAGTGCCTGGGACACCAGGGTACACACCAGGGTCCTGATAAAGTGCCTGGTACACCAGGGTCTTGATAAAGTGCCTGGTACACCAGGGTCTTGATAAAGTGCCTGGTACACCAGGGTCTTGATAAAGTGCCTGGTACACCAGGGTCTTGATAAAGTGCCTGGTACACCAGGGTCTTGATAAAGTGCCTGGTACACCAGGGTCTTGATAAAGTGCCTGGTACACCAGGGTCTTGATAAAGTGCCTGGTACACCAGGGTCTTGATAAAGTGCCTGGTACACCAGGGTCTTGATAAAGTGCCTGGTACACCAGGGTCTTGATAAAGTGCCTGGTACACCAGGGTCTTGATAAAGTGCCTGGTACACCAGGGTCTTGATAAAGTGCCTGGTACACCAGGGTCTTGATAAAGTGCCTGGTACACCAGGGTCTTGATAAAGTGCCTGGTACACCAGGGTCATGATAAAGTGCCTGGTACACCTTGATAAAGTGCCTGGTACACCAGGGTTGATAAAGTGCCTGGTACACCAGGGTCTTGATAAGGTGCCTGGTACACCAGGGTCTTGATAAAGTGCCTGGTACACCAGGGTCTTGATAAAGTGCCTGGTACACCAGGGTCTTGATAAAGTGCCTGGTACACCAGGGTCTTGATAAAGTGCCTGGTACACCAGGGTCTTGATAAAGTGCCTGGTACACCAGGGTCTTGATAAAGTGCCTGGTACACCAGGGTCTTGATAAAGTGCCTGGTACACCAGGGTCTTGATAAAGTGCCTGGTACACCAGGGTCTTGATAAAGTGCCTGGTACACCAGGGTCTTGATAAAGTGCCTGGTACACCAGGGTCTTGATAAAGTGCCTGGTACACCAGGGTCTTGATAAAGGGTACACCCTTGATAAAGTGCCTGGTACACCAGGGTCTTGATAAAGTGCCTGGTACACCAGGGTCTTGATAAAGTGCCTGGTACACCAGGGTCTTGATAAAGTGCCTGGTACACCAGGGTCTTGATAAAGTGCCTGGTACACCAGGGTCTTGATAAAGTGCCTGGTACACCAGGGTCTTGATAAAGTGCCTGGTACACCAGGGTCTTGATAAAGTGCCTGGTACACCAGGGTCTTGATAAAGTGCCTGGTACACCAGGGTCTTGATAAAGTGCCTGGTACACCAGGGTCTTGATAAAGTGCCTGGTACACCAGGGTCTTGATAAAGTGCCTGGTACACCAGGGTTGATAAAGTGCCTGGTACACCAGGGTCTTGATAAAGTGCCTGGTACACCAGCCTGGTACACCAGGGTCTTGATAAAGTGCCTGGATAAAGTGCCTGGTACACCAGGGTCTTGATAAAGTGCCTGGTACACCAGGGTCTTGATAAAGTGCCTGGTACACCAGGGTCTTGATAAAGTGCCTGGTACACCAGGGTCTTGATAAAGTGCCTGGTACACCAGGGTCTTGATAAAGTGCCTGGTACACCAGGGTCTTGATAAAGTGCCTGGTACACCAGGGTCTTGATAAAGTGCCTGGTACACCAGGGTCTTGATAAAGTGCCTGGTACACCAGGGTCTTGATAAAGTGCCTGGTACACCAGGGTCTTGATAAAGTGCCTGGTACACCAGGGTCTTGATAAAGTGCCTGGTACACCAGGGTCTTGATAAAGTGCCTGGTACACCAGGGTCTTGATAAAGTGCCTGGTACACCAGGGTCTTGATAAAGTGCCTGGTACACCAGGGTCTTGATAAAGTGCCTGGTACACCAGGGTCTTGATAAAGTGCCTGGTACACCAGGGTCTTGATAAAGTGCCTGGTACACCAGGGTCTTGATAAAGTGCCTGGTACACCAGGGTCTTGATAAAGTGCCTGGTACACCAGGGTCTTGATAAAGTGCCTGGTACACCAGGGTCTTGATAAAGTGCCTGGTACACCAGGGTCTTGATAAAGTGCCTGGTACACCAGGGTCTTGATAAAGTGCCTGGTACACCAGGGTCTTGATAAAGTGGCCTGGTACACCCTTGATAAAGTGCCTGGTACACCAGGGTTGATAAATACACCAGGGTCTTGATGCCTGGTACTCCAGGGTCTTGATAAAGTGCCTGGTACACCAGGGTCTTGATAAAGTGCCTGGTACACCAGGGTCTTGATAAAGTGCCTGGTACACCAGGGTCTTGATAAAGTGCCTGGTACACCAGGGTCTTGATAAAGTGCCTGGTACACCAGGGTCTTGATAAAGTGCCTGGTACACCAGGGTCTTGATAAAGTGCCTGGTACACCAGGGTCTTGATAAAGTGCCTGGTACACCAGGGTCTTGATAAAGTGCCTGGTACACCAGGGTCTTGATAAAGTGCCTGGTACACCAGGGTCTTGATAAAGTGCCTGGTACACCAGGGTCTTGATAAAGTGCCTGGTAACCAGTGCCTGGTACACCAGGGTCTTGATAAAGTGCCTGGTACACCAGGGTCTTGATAAAGTGCCTGGTACACCAGGGCCTTGATAAAGTGCCTGGTACACCAGGGTCTTGATAAAGTGCCTGGTACACCAGGGTCTTGATAAAGTGCCTGGTACACCAGGGTCTTGATAAAGTGCCTGGTACACCAGGGTCTTGATAAAGTGCCTGGTACACCAGGGTCTTGATAAAGTGCCTGGTACACCAGGGTCTTGATAAAGTGCCTGGTACACCAGGGTCTTGATAAAGTGCCTGGTACACCAGGGTCTTGATAAAGTGCCTGGTACACCAGGGTCTTGATAAAGTGCCTGGTACACCAGGGTCTTGATAAAGTGCCTGGTACACCAGGGTCTTGATAAAGTGCCTGGTACACCAGGGTCTTGATAAAGTGCCTGGTACACCAGGGTCTTGATAAAGTGCCTGGTACACCAGGGTCTTGATAAAGTGCCTGGTACACCAGGGTCTTGATAAAGTGCCTGGTACACCAGGGTCTTGATAAAGTGCCTGGTACACCAGGGTCTTGATAAAGTGCCTGGTACACCAGGGTCTTGATAAAGTGCCTGGTACACCAGGGTCTTGATAAAGTGCCTGGTACACCAGGGTCTTGATAAAGTGCCTGGTACACCAGGGTCTTGATAAAGTGCCTGGTACACCAGGGTCTTGATAAAGTGCCTGGTACACCAGGGTCTTGATAAAGTGCCTGGTACACCAGGGTCTTGATAAAGTGCCTGGTACACCAGGGTCTTGATAAAGTGCCTGGTACACCAGGGTCTTGATAAAGTGCCTGGTACACCAGGGTCTTGATAAAGTGCCTGGTACACCAGGGTCTTGATAAAGTGCCTGGTACACCAGGGTCTTGATAAAGTGCCTGGTACACCAGGGTCTTGATAAAGTGCCTGGTACACCAGGGTCTTGATAAAGTGCCTGGTACACCAGGGTCTTGATAAAGTGCCTGGTACACCAGGGTCTTGATAAAGTGCCTGGTACACCAGGGTCTTGATAAAGTGCCTGGTACACCAGGGTCTTGATAAAGTGCCTGGTACACCAGGGTCTTGATAAAGTGCCTGGTACACCAGGGTCTTGATAAAGTGCCTGGTACACCAGGGTCTTGATAAAGTGCCTGGTACACCAGGGCCTTGATAAAGTGCCTGGTACACCAGGGTCTTGATAAAGTGCCTGGTACACCAGGGTCTTGATAAAGTGCCTGGTACACCAGGGTCTTGATAAAGTGCCTGGCACACCAGGGTCTTGATAAAGTGCCTGGCACACCAGGGTCCTGATAAAGTGCCTGGCACACCAGGGTCCTGATAAAGTGCCTGGTACACCAGGGTCCTGATAAAGTGCCTGGTACACCAGGGTCTTGATAAAGTGCCTGGTACACCAGGGTCATGATAAAGTGCCTGGTACACCAGGGTCTTGATAAAGTGCCTGGTACACCAGGGTCTTGATAAAGTGCCTGGTACACCAGGGTCTTGATAAAGTGCCTGGTACACCAGGGCCTTGATAAAGTGCCTGGTACACCAGGGTCTTGATAAAGTGCCTGGTACACCAGGGTCTTGATAAAGTGCCTGGTACACCAGGGTCTTGATAAAGGGCCTGGCACACCAGGGTCTTGATAAAGTGCCTGGCACACCAGGGTCTTGATAAAGTGCCTGGTACACCAGGGTCTTGATAAAGTGCCTGGTACACCAGGGTCTTGATAAAGTGCCTGGTACACCAGGGCCTTGATAAAGTGCCTGGTACACCAGGGTCTTGATAAAGTGCCTGGTACACCAGGGCCTTGATAAAGTGCCTGGTACACCAGGGTCTTGATAAAGTGCCTGGTACACCAGGGTCTTGATAAAGTGCCTGGTACACCAGGGCCTTGATAAAGTGCCTGGTACACCAGGGTCTTGATAAAGTGCCTGGTACACCAGGGTCTTGATAAAGTGCCTGGTACACCAGGGTCTTGATAAAGTGCCTGGTACACCAGGGTCTTGATAAAGTGCCTGGTACACCAGGGCCTTGATAAAGTGCCTGGTACACCAGGGTCTTGATAAAGTGCCTGGTACACCAGGGCCTTGATAAAGTGCCTGGTACACCAGGGTCTTGATAAAGTGCCTGGTACACCAGGGTCTTGATAAAGTGCCTGGTACACCAGGGTCTTGATAAAGTGCCTGGTACACCAGGGCCTTGATAAAGTGCCTGGTACACCAGGGTCTTGATAAAGTGCCTGGTACACCAGGGCCTTGATAAAGTGCCTGGTACACCAGGGTCTTGATAAAGTGCCTGGTACACCAGGGTCTTGATAAAGTGCCTGGTACACCAGGGTCTTGATAAAGTGCCTGGTACAGGAAACTATCTTCACAGTGCCATAAACCCTCATTGTGAGTCTTATTTCCATTCCCGTGTCTACACCCACCCAGTACCACCCCTTCCTTCACCATTTCCTACCACCTCTTCCTTCACCATTTCCTACCACCTCTTCCTTCACCATGTCCTACCACCTCTTCCTTCACCATGTCCTACCACCTCTTCCTTCACCATGTCCTACCACCTCTTCCTTCACCATGTCCTACCACCTCTTCCTTCACCATTTCCTACCACTTCTTCCTTCACCATTTCCTACCACCTCTTCCTTCACCATGTCCTACCACCTCTTCCTTCACCATGTCCTACCACCTCTTCCTTCACCATGTCCTACCACCTCTTCCTTCACCATGTCCTACCACCTCTTCCTTCACCATTTCCTACCACCTCTTCCTTCACCATCTCCTCTTCCTTCACCATTTCCTACCACCTCTTCTTTCACCATCTCCTATCACCTCTTCCTTCACCATCTCCTACCACCTCTTCCTTCACCATCTCCTACCACCTCTTCCTTCACCATCTCCTACCACCTCTTCCTTCACCATCTCCTACCACCTCTTCCTTCACCATCTCCTACCACCTCTTCCTTCACCATCTCCTACCACCTCTTCCTTCACCATTTCCTACCACCTCTTCCTTCACCATCTCCTACCACCTCTTCCTTCACCATCTCCTATCACCTCTTCCTTCACCATCTCCTACCACCTCTTCCTTCACCATCTTCTATCACCTCTTCCTTCACCATCTCCTATCACCTCTTTCTTCACCATCTACTACCACCTCTTCCTTCACCATCTCCTATCACCTCTTCCTTCACCATCTCCTACCACCTCTTCCTTCACCATCTCCTATCACCTCTTCCTTCACCATCTCCTATCACCTCTTCCGTCACCATCTCCTACCACCTCTTCCTTCACCATTTCCTATCACCTCTTCCTTCACCATTTCCTGCCCCCTCTTCCTTCACCATTTCCTACCACCTGTTCCTTCACCATTTCCTACCACCTCTTCGTTCACCATTTCCTACCAACTCTTCCTTCACCATTTCCTACCACCTCTTCCTTCACCATTTCCTACCACCTCTTCCTTCACCATCTCCTATCACCTCTTCCTTCACCATTTCCTACCACCTCTTCCTTCACCATTTCCTACCACCTCTTCCTTCACCATCTCCTATCACCTCTTCCTTCACCATCTCCTACCACCTCTTCCTTCACCATCTCCTATCACCTCTTCCTTCACCATTTCCTACCACCTCTTCCTTCACCATTTCCTACCACCTCTTCCTTCACCATTTCCTACCACCTCTTCCTTCACCATTTCCTACCACCTCTTCCTTCACCATTTCCTACCATTTCTTCCTTCACCATTTCCTACCACCTCTTCCTTCACTATTTCCTACCACCTCTTCCTTCACCATTTCCTACCACCTCTTCCTTCACCATTTCCTACCACCTCTTCCTTCACTATTTCCTACCACCTCTTCCTTCACTATTTCCTACCACCTCTTCCTTCACCATTTCCTACAACCTCTTCCTTCACCATTTCCTACCACCTCTTTCTTCACCATTTCCTACCACCTCTTCCTTCACCATCTCCTACCACCTCTTCCTTCACCATCTCTTACCACCTCTTCTTTCGCCATCTCCTACCACCTCTTCCTTCACCATTTCGTACCACCTCTTCCTTCACCATTTCCTACCACCTCTTCCTTCACCATCTCCTACCACCTCTTCCTTCACCATTTCCTACCACCTCTTCCTTCACCATTTCCTACCACCTCTTCCTTCACCATCTCCTACCACCTCTTCCTTCACCATTTCCTAGCACCTCTTCCTTCACCATTTCCTACCACCTCTTCCTTCACCATTTCCTACCACCTCTTCCTTCACCATTTCCTACAACCTCTTCCTTCACCATTTCCTACCACCTCTTTCTTCACCATTTCCTACCACCTCTTCCTTCACCATCTCCTACCACCTCTTCCTTCACCATCTCCTACCACCTCTTCCTTCACCATTTCCTACCACCTCTTCCTTCACCATTCCCTACCATCACCCTCCATCCCATTGTTTGTCTCCTTCATTAATCACATGGCAGTGTGTAGTCACGGATCTTCTGGTGTATTTAGCATTGTGAGGAGTGTCATTTATGTTGACGTTGGTGCAACCAGTAGTGACAGACTTGCTCTAAAGTGACACATAAACATTCCTCAGTGAGGACACATAAACCTACCTCATTGAGGACACATAAACCTAGCTCATTGAGGACACAAACCTACCGCATTGATGACGTAAGCCTACCTCAGTGAAGACAAAAATCTACCTTATTGAGGACATAAACCTACTTCGCTGAGGACACACAAACCTTCCTCGTGTCCCCATAAGTAATTGATTTTAATCCAAGTGTCTCCAGGTGTTCGCATGAGTGATTAATCACAGCTCAAATGTGTCCAAGTGTTCTTACACTTTAGGTGTAGAAAAAGTATTTTAGATTTAAATAGGAATATTGGTGTGTGTTGCGGGAGGGTGCACGAGAGAGCAACAACACTGACACTGTCTTATAAACAGTCACCTTGAATCTTCCTGGGGTGATGCCCTAACGTATGTACACATCCCCGGGGACACAGCATAGATGTGGCTGTGCTCTGGCATTTCCACACTCGGTAGCATAGGTCGTAACAGGGGCCTATGCACCAAGCAACCGGGGTCACACTCACTCAACAACACAGGTAATGCTAAATGTACCATATGTGTAACACCTGGCTATCTTTATTAGGGTGTTTCGACAACCAGTGGCTTTGTCAATTAAATACAGAGGTTATCTGAAGGTGTTGAAACTGGAGACAGTAGAAGAATATGTGAATGTGTTCACCACGATGCCAGATCAACCAGGCTGTGATGGATATGTGGGATGGCGGGCCTTCAGCACCAACAGCCTGATTGGCCAGGCTAGCACCAGACGACTCTCGAAAATCATCAAAAGTTTATCAAAGGTAAAGGTGAGGATGGCTCTTACTTTATCTGACTCCTATGTAAGCGACCGGTAACACAGCGGAAGACCTCGGTCATATGACCAAAAGCTCCAGCCGCAGGACATCATATGACTAAGACCCGTATCAGGAAACACTTGTCTTGTTTCCTGACGCAGGTTCTGTTAGCTAACCTAACCTAACCTAACCTAACCTTCATATTCATTAAAACTACTGCGGTAAACGCCGTCATCTAGGCTGAGGGACTGGTTACCTCGTCACTCACAATATCTCCGGTTTCAACACCTTCGGATAACCTCTGTATTGGCAAAACGTATTCATAACAAAGATACCCAGGTGTTGCACATGTTTTATTCATCATCCTGCAGGTAGTGTATATCATTATTGCTACAGCGAGGGTAGTCACAGGCGACTGTGCTCCATACGATCCCAGTCCTGATGAGGAATTAGACACGTGCTACATCTGGGTATCTTTATCTGTAGACGTTTCGCCACCCAATGGCTTTATCAATACAATACAAGGACATAATGTGAAGAATATAGAATTATATACAAAAGAAGTAATCGTCCCTCAGCCTTGGAGTTGGTGAAGAGGACCGTAGTCTTTAAGAATCTGAAAAAATATCTAATTCTGTCAGTAGTGTGTCACTACTTACTTGTGTAGTATACGTAGATAATCCCAGCTGTGTTATAGATAGACTCCCTGGCTAGCTATGACGTCACGAGTCACTCTTGTGAACGGTTGGCCGCAGGCTTCCTCACTTCCACCCTAGGCATAGACTCTACACGCAGACCTGGGCTTTTTCCCTCAAGACTCTCCAATTATACACCTTAGAACATCATACGTGTGTATTCTTTCGCCTATATCTCCTTGGAACCCCCCACGACAATTCTTCATCTTGTCGGCATTGTATACCATTCATGTACGATCCCAGTCCTCACTGGTACTGTGTGCAATGGAAAATAACATGATGTTCAATGGTGACAGATTCCAATTGCTTAGATAAGGATTTTTTTTTAGATTTTTGCCAAGAGGCTGGTTGATTGGGCAGCCTCACTGAACTTGTGAGTGAGTATACTTCCAAAATGACAGCCACTGCACGTCGTCAAGTTCAATTACATCCTTGACTCTTTATCTATGCAATTACATTATTCTTATTTACAGAAATCACTGTCTTTATAAATGGTAATAATGTTACCGCAGCAAATTATGCATATTTCTGTAAAATAGTATCAATTTTTGTTACATTGTGCTGAAACTGTTCGTCTTTGCCTGCAGTGTTGTTTCTATATTATAAACATCTACAGTCTTAAGATATAGTGCCGGAGTGTGTTTATCTTCACACACTTTACGCTATATCATGAAGATTGAGACACTTATGCAACATATGGGAATCTTTATTGAGGAAACGTTTCGCCACACAGTGGCTTCATCAATCCAATACAGATCAGAAAGGTGTTAGGAGAGGAGGAGTTTGAAGTAATCTGTCCCTCAGCCTGAAGTCGATGTGTTCAGTCCATCAATCTTGTAGAAAGTACAGCATAGGGCCGTAGGCGTGGCTTATATACTGTAGTCAGGTAAGGCGAAGCAGGAGGAGGCGGGATCATAGTGGTACCATCCACTAGTCGAAGTAGGTCTTCGTCCAAAGGTTGGACAAGGTTGAAGAATTTTGTATCAAGATCCCATTATGTTGCAGTGTCTACGGCCCTATGCTGTACTTTCTACAAGATTGCTGGACTAAACACATCGACTCCAGGCTGAGGGACTGATTACCTCAAACTCCTCCTCTCCTTACACCTTTCTGATTTGTATAGGACTGATAAAGCCACTGTGTGGCGAAACGTTTCCTCAGTAAAGATTCCCATATGTTGCATAAGTGTCTCAATCTTCAACTTGTCGGTTTTTTGAACCATTTATCACACGGTATCATATCATAAATGTTATACAATACTGACAGTTTAGCAAGTAAGACTTATGTGCAACACAAATAACCTTTATTGATGAAATGTTTCGCCTGCGCTGCGGACTTTTTCAGTCGAATATGGTGACGAACATTCCTGGAGACAACAATGTTGGTGGAAGACGAAGTGGAAAGGTAATCTGATGTAATCAGCCCATCATCCTAGGTGCAAGATGATCAGTCTCGTTGTATAAAGCAACAGCAGTTGGACAGAGGTTTACATACAGGAAGGTTAGATGTACCAACTTAGAGACGAGGTTACTTCAGCTGAATCAAGTCTGATAGACTGAAAAACTATCAAATCTGAGGGACTGAAAACATATCAAGGCTAATGGACTGAAAACCTATGAAGGCTGAGGGACTGATTCCATGTCTTCTGCCGTCTTCAGTATGCAATTTCTGTACTGAATTGAAAAAGCCACTGGCTTGCGAAGTCTTCTTAATAAAGCTACTCAAGTGTTGTTTTATTCATCAACTTGTCGGTATTGGATACCATTAATGTAATGATCCGTCCTTGACTGTTTCACTATAAATGTTAGAAGCTCTACATGAGTTTCTTTCGCGAGGTGACTAATGGCCAGACTCTTGAAGAAAGGTTAAAGGCAAGGATCAGGATATACCTTTATACCTTTGATATACCTTTGAAGAGTTTCGAGAGTTTCTCTACTCTGAGCTCGGCCATGGGTCAGGCTCGTTTGGTGCATGCCTGGTCAACCAGGCTGTTGCTGCTGGAGGCCTGCTGCCCCACATATCCATCACAGCCTGGTTGATCTGGCACCTGGTGAAGATACTTGTCCAGTTTCCTCTTGAAGGCTTCTACACTTGTTCCAGCCGTGTTTCTGATATCTTCTGGCAAGATGTTGAATAGTCTGGAACCCCGGATGTTAATACAGTGTTCCCTTATTGTCCCCACCGCACCTCTGCTCATCACTGGGTTTTACACTTCCTCCCATATCTCTCTCACTCCAGTATGTTGTTATGGCAGTGTGCAGGTTTTGGACCAGGCCTTCGAGTACTTTCCTGGTATATATTATCATGTATCTCTCTCTCCTCCGCTCCAATGAATACATGTTCAAGACATGAAGGCGTTCCCAGTAATTTAGGTGCTTTACTGGCTCAGTGTGAGCCGTAAACGATCTCTGTATTTGTTCCAGCTCCGATACGCCCGGTGCAAGAAAGACAATATGCTCCTCCACTGACTCCACTCTGAAAGTCATCATCATGAGGATAAATTAGACACATGTGCAACACTTGGGTATCTTTATTGTGGAAACGTTTCGCCACACACTGACTTCATCAATCTAATACAAAGAATAATGAAGATCACAAGGAGATATCCAAGTGTTGCACATGTGTCTAAATTTATCAACCTGTCGGTTCTCTGAACTATTTATCTACATCC
>NC_091319.1:1302192-1319692 GCF_038502225.1 Cherax quadricarinatus
TTGTTTCTTTTTTATTGTCAGTGTATGAATCTCATGTGATTAATGGTCGAATTCTACAGGTAGTTCTTAACTTCAGTTTTGCATACAACATGCGTAGAAATATTTGGGGTTTCTAGCAATATCCTGGATGACTGTTGTTTCATTTGTGCTTCTTCTGTCTGGTACGAAAGTTTTAATTTTTTTGTCTGTCTCTGTCATCTGTTGATTATCTTTCCTTCGTTGTGACATTTGCGTTTTTTAAGCAGTCTGGTAACACCTTCTTCGGCACATTTTTCTACGCTCTTTTTCTGTGTTTGATCTTTCACGTTTTCTCAGTGGTGCGTATTTAATGCAGACCTTCTGTATTTTCGTATTCAGGTACTGGTGAGGAATTTAGGGTGCTCATGACTATTTCCTGGGGAATGTCTGATAGTTCTTTGTTGATTTTGCAGCAGTCAGTTCTTGGATTGTTGAAGTTAAATTTGTTGAACGTCCCTTCTCGTACATTATTACTGAGGTTCCACCTCTGTATTTATGCTTGTTTGTACTTCTATGATGTGATCAGAGTATGTTGTATTTGTGATTATGTCTGTTTAGTTCCTCGTTGTTCGTGAAGATCACATTCAATATATTTTCATTTCTGGTAGATTGTATTGTAGTATCAATTGGTTCAGAGCATTGTCAGGTAAAAAAAAGACACTGTATTAAGTGTCAGTAATCTTCACGGGGAAGGATAAAGTCTTTGATGGTATATAGAGTCACTCTACTGTCCTAGATAGGAGCTCTTTATTCATTCATAATCATCTGTTCTATCCTAGTCAGTTGGTGTTGTGGGGTTTAAACCATGTGATGCTGTTAAGGAATTAGAATCTGGTTTGTGAGGGACATGGAGGTAAGGGAGGGCGATGGTAGTTACGGATCAATACCCCTCCCTCACTCCAGGTAACGGTAATTAAATGCCAAGTGGGGCTGAGTTAGTGGTAAACGTCAACACCAGATAATCCAACTTCGAAACCATAATGCATCTGTTGATGATTCTGGGGATCATGGCGCCCGCGGCCCACTTCCAGAGGAAAGGAAGTACATATTACACTGATAAAAATGACTTTTCTATGTGTATCTTAATAAAAATAAATGTATACTTTATGTAGTTAGACGTTTGTAAGATTTATTCAAAAGAAACAGAGGAAAGGACACCCTATCCTGTCTCTGTAAAATGTTTTAACAGACTCCTATTTTACACTGTGACAGGAGGACAGCGCACCTCCCTAATAGGTTGCTGACTACCAACCTACTGTTTAATTAAGGTCACACTCATATGATTACTGTCTACCAGTCTACGACATTGTTGATACATCTACCTCATGTCTAGTAATATGGTATTTAGCCTGTCGTGTGCATGATTAGCCTTTGCTAGTGCCACTGTGTGCACTTACATGAAGAGTAAAGAGGGTCTAAACTAGAGAGTGATATTCCTTTACCTTTGATGAGTTCCGAGAGTCTTTGCCAGGCTCGTCTGGTGCTTACCTGGTCAACCAGACTGTTGCTGCTGGTGGCCCACTGCCCCACATATCCATCACAGCCTGGTTGATTTGGCACCTGGTGGATATACGTGGAAGCATTTATCAGCGTTGAACACCTGGGGTAGATGGAACCCGAAGATGGCAGAGGACTAGTTAGCCAGAGTTAGAAGTAGTCGTCTGAGCGTGTAGCACTGTGAATATGATAATGGTATACAGTACCGACAAGTTGATAGATAAGTAAGACACATGTGCGACAGTTAGGTATCTTTCTAAAACGTTTCTCCTGCACAGTAGGCTTCTTCAGTCGAGTACAGAGGAGGCAACAGAATCATTAGAGATATACCTTTGATGATGAGTTTTGAGAGTCTTACTACATTCGGAGCCCGGCCATGGGCCAGGGCTCGAGGCATGGGCTTGCTAGAAGCAATGGAACGCAAGGATGCTTAAGGATCTGCATTACCTCAAACTACTACTCTTTTCCCACTGTTCTTTGTATTGGACTGAAGAAGCCACTGGCTGGCGAAACGTTTTCTTATTAAAGATTCCTTAATGTTGCAGAAGTTGTATTATTCTTCAACTTGTCGGTTTTCCAGACCATTTCTCACAGGCATTGATGCACCTGACAATGTTTCCAGCGCACGATAAACGTGCCATGTTGCGAGCACTTCCTGGACTCCCTGTAATTGATTTAGGAAGTGACGTGTAGCAGTGTGTGTGTAGGGGGGTAGACGACCTGTTGACCACGCTGGTATGCATACATCCTCCATCAGAATAGCGAGCCTTGCTGATTTAAAGGTCACTGGAGATGTAAGTACTTGATGCCGACTAGGCAGGCTTCAGGGGTAAAACAGACCTCGAAACTTGTTGCAGGTAAACATAGGAGACAGATTCTAAGATTGTTATGTCTGTAACATAAAATTTTTAAGGTATTAGTAGAACTGTCAGACTCACGAACACTTTGTGTGTGTGGTTAGAGGCTCGTAGCTTCTCTAGACGTGGAAACGGTGGATGGAAGCTAGTTTTGTGGAAGGTATGTTGAGGTAGAGATGTTAGGAAGGGGATGAAGGATGGTGTTGCGGAGGGGATGAATGAGGGGTATTGGAGAGGGAATGAAGGAGCGAAGGATAGTGTTAGGGAGAGGGAGGAGGAAGTGATTGTCTTCCTGACGGGAACGGACATCTGGTAAACAAAACTGACACCAGGATATTGTTTGTTTGTGTTTACTTTCCCAGCTCAACCCGCAAACTTATATCATGTGTAATGCGCCTTTTTTATGAAGCAAAATTAGATATATCACCCTTCAAGAGGGAGCTGGACAGATACTTAAAGTCGGTGCCAGACTCAGCCGGGCTGTAGTTTGTATGTTGGACTACGTGCGGCCAGCAGTAACAGCCTGGTTGATCAGACCCTGATCCACCGGGAGGCCTGGTCGTGGACCGGGCCGCGGGGGCGTTGATCCCCGGAATACCCTCCTGGTAGACTCCAGGCAGTGTCCAGCAACTCTGTATGATAGCTTAATGGTGGGAACAGAAGTCAGCAATGTTTTCCTGTCGTGTTCCATCATACAGGGCGGGTTTTTTTTCCTGTCCGTCAAGGCAAATAGACTGACAACTTTATATCAAGACTGAGGAACTGACCATTCTATCAAGTCTGAGGGACCGATCACCTTCTGTCAAGACTGAGGGACTGACCACCTTCTACCAAGTGAACTTCGCATTCCAGTGTTAATGTGACCGTCATAGGGAAGCGATATACCCGTAGGGTGGGTCATGCAGAGCCAAGGGGGAGGAAGGGATTGCAGTTTAATCATGTTTCGTCTTTGGAAAGGAGAATGTTAGGTAGTTCCAGTACTGTGGATCAAGAGCCCATGAGCAGGGGGTCAGAGAGTGTTAGGTAGTTCCAGTACTGTGGATCAAGAGCCCATGAGCAGGGGATCAGAGTGTTAGGTAGTTCCAGTACTGTGGATCAAGAGCCCATGAGCAGGGGGTCAGAGAGTGTTAGGTAGTTCCAGTACTGTGGATCAAGAGCCCATGAGCAGGGGGTCAGAGAGTGTTAGGTAGTTCCAGTACTGTGGATCAAGAGCCCATGAGCAGGGGGTCAGAGAGTGTTAGGTAGTTCCAGTACTGTGGATCAAAAGCCCATGACCAGGGGGTCAGGGCGCCGCTCCTTGAAGGACACGCGGAGGTTATAACGGCGACTTGTTGCACTGTTCTTGAGGCGCCTCTGGCCGCCACCTTGACTTCAGATGATCCACTTAGCTGTGATTTCCACAAGTTAGCAGCCACGAGGCCACCAACACACTCTCGTCTTAAAAAAAAAAAAAGTAAGTTTTTGACGTTTTGCTCAGCGTCAATAAACGTTTCCCTTTTTTTTTTTTAAAGTTAAGTTAGGTTAGGTTAGATTACATAAAGTCATAAACCTTTAGACAAGGTAAGAAAAAATCACAATACCGTAGCCGTAACAATTCACCAAAAAATCCGGACTTAAGGGAGGATATTTTGACGACGTTTCGGTCCCTCCTGGGCCATTGTCAAGTTTAACCACAAATGAGTAAGTTAGAAAAAAAAAATGTGTCGCGACACGTCTGGTAACGAAGTAGCAAAAGAAAATGTGAAACGTTTAAATTCCTCGGCTCACGTCTCCTTGTGCGGAAATGTTGAACTTTGATTTCTCTTATATGGGGAATGTGCTGAGGCAAGACAGAGGCTTTGTTTCTATATTCCACGTATGTAATTCCACAGTCAGTGTGTAAACAATCCTTAATTAGGTCGTATATTAACCTAATGGTTATAATTATAACCATATTTTTTTTTATATAGGGATGGACGGGTAAGTTAGCTGAAGGTCTCGGTCAGATGACCGAAAGCTCCAACTGTGGGTCATCATATGACCAAGACCCCCGTCAGGAAACACTTGTCCTGTTTCCTGACGAACCATACCTAACCTAAATTAACCTAACCTAACCTAACCTAACCTAACCTAACCTAACCTAAATTAATCTAACCTAACCTAACCTAACCTAACCTAGCCTAGCCTAGCCGAACCTAACCTAACCTAACCTAACCTAACCTAACCTAACCTAACCTAACCTAACCTAACCTAATTTAATCTAACCTAACCTAACCTAACCTAACCTAACCTAATCTAACTTAACCTAACCTAGCCTAGCCTAATATACCTTTGATATACCTTTGAAGAGTTTTGAGAGTTAATCTACTCTTCCAGCCCTGCAATGGGCCAGGCTCATCTGGTGCTTGCCTGGTCAACCAGGCTGTTGCTGCTGGAGGCCCGCTGCCCCACATATCCATCACAACCTGGTTGATATGGCACCTGGTGAAGATACTTGTCCAGTTTCTTCTTGAGGGCTTCCACACTTGTCCCAGCCGTGTTTCTGATATCTTATGGTAAGATGTTGAATAGTCTGGGACCCCGGATGTTGATACAGTGTTCCCTTATTGTCCCCACCGCACCGCCGATTCTCCCTGGGAGGATCAGTATGTTGTTATGGCAGTGTGCAGATTTGGGACCAGACCCTCGAGTAATTTCCAGGTGTATTATGATATATCTCTCTCTCCTCCGCTCCAATGAATACATGTCAAAGACTTGCTAAACGATCTCTGTATTTGTTCCAGCTCCGATATTTCTCCTGCTTTGAACGGGTCCGTCAGCACTGAGCAATATTCTAAATGAGGGAGCACTAGCGATTTGAAGAGTGTCACCATCAGCATTATTTCCCTTGTTTTGAAAGTTCTCAATACCCACCCCGTCATCTGCCTGGCTGTCGTGATCTTTGTCTTGTTATGATCTTTAAAAGAAAGGTCAGCTGACATAATTATTCCCAGGTCTTTTACCTGTTCCTTACGTTCCTTTTGGTGACCCTCTTGAGTTTTGTATATAGTGTTCCTTTTGAGTTCTTCATTCTTTCCATACCTAAGCAGCTGGAACTTATCACCATTGAACGTCATGTTGTTCTCCACTGCCCACTGGAAAATTCTGTTTATGTCTTCCTGTAATTTTTCAGTGTCCTCTACCGTAGTGACTTTCATGCTTATTTTAGTGTCATCTTCAAATGATACAAAAGTGTGCCGGGTGTTTTTATCTATGTCTGCTATGAGGATGAGAAACAGCAGAGGTGCCAGGACAGTGCCTTGGAGCACTGAGCTTTTGACCTTGATGCTGGATCTTGCCCTGTTCACTACTACTTTTTGTGTTCTGTGTGTTAGGAACCCGAAAATCCATCTGTCTACCTTCCCCGTAATGCCCATGGCTCTCATTTTGTGCGTTATCACTCCATGATCGCATTTGTCAAACGCCTTAACAGAATCTGTGTAAATCACATGTGCGTTTTGGTCGTCTTCCAATGCCTCTGTAATTCTGTCATAATGGTTCAGCAGCTGTGACAAGCATGATCGTCCTGCTCTAAAACCATGCAGTCTCATCGCTCTTTCGAAGATTTTTATGATGCGAGAGGTTAGAGTTACTGGTCTGTAATTTTTAGCTAGTGCTCTACTACCTCCCTTATGCAAAGAAGCTATGTCTGCACTCTTTAAGGCCTCCGGTATTTCACCTAGATCTAAGCTCTTTCTCCAAAGAATACTGAGGACTCGTGCTAGTGGTACTTTGCACTTCTTTATAAATAGAGCATTCCATGAATCTGGTCCAGGTACTGAGTGAGTGGGCATGTTTCCCATTTCTTTTTCGAAAACTATGGGATTTCTGCTAATGTCAGTTAGTTGGTCTGTGCGGCCTTCTTCTGGAGTGAAAAATGTTTCTGCATTTTCTACCTTGCTGTCATTTAGTGAGTTGCTCACCGACTCATACTGATCTTTTAGGATTTCACTCATTTCCTGTTCATCGTCAATATACGAATCTCCTCTAACCTAACCTAACCTAACCTAACCTAACCTAACCTAACCTAACCTAACCTAACCTAACCTAACCTAACCTAACCTGACTTAACCTAACCTAACCTAACCTAACCTAGCCTAGCCTAACCTAACCTAACCTAACCTAACCTAACCTAACCTAACCTAGCCTAACCTAACCTAACCTAACCTAACCTAACCTAACCTAACCTAAC
The DNA here is from genome assembly GCF_038502225.1 of Cherax quadricarinatus. Taxonomy (NCBI): domain Eukaryota; kingdom Metazoa; phylum Arthropoda; class Malacostraca; order Decapoda; family Parastacidae; genus Cherax; species Cherax quadricarinatus. The sequence goes on from NC_091319.1 coordinate 1,308,775, forward strand.
CTGACTTAACCTAACCTAACCTAACCTAACCTAGCCTAGCCTAACCTAACCTAACCTAACCTAACCTAGCCTAACCTTTCCTAACCTAACTTAACCTAATCTAACCTAGCCTAACCTAACCTAACCTAACTTAACCTAACTTAACCTAACCTAACCTAACCTAACCTAGCCTAACCTAACCTAACCTGACCTTACCTAACCTAACTTAACCTAATCTAACCTAACCTAGCCTAACCTAACCTAACCTAACCTAACCTAACCTAACCTAACCTAACCTAACCTAACCTAACCTAACCTAACCTAACCTAACCTAGCCTAACCTGAAATCATTGATGTCTGAAAAGGATGATAACGAGGCACAATACCCTGACTGGAACAATACACAGGTAACCCTCAAATAAGAGACAAATTTATGACGACGTTTCAGTCTGACTTGGAGCATTAACTAGTCACTTGGCTAGTTAATGCTCCAATTCGAATCGAAACGTCATCAAAAGTTTCAGTCTAGTATGTGCGGGTTATTTGTGTATCACTTGTGGTTTTCTGCATAATATATCTCCAGTTTTGTTATATACATATTGTACCAAAAGTTTCAAATGTAAAAAAAAAAAAAGTGGAAATAGGCAGTAAAAGCAGTTTTTGGTGGTTTCTTGATGAGAGGAAGTGGATCTTCTTTCTTCGTACTCGGCTCAAACCTGATTACCTCCCATTCCGAAATCAGGTGTGAGAAGTGTTAATATGAAGCAGTAAGCGATAGAAAGGAACACTTGCCTTGACTTGAGGACCATAATAAACATAATAGCATGTATGAGAAGTCGCGTTGTCAAGTGGCTTGACAGTGGTCCAAGACAGACTGAAACGTCATGAAGGTCCTTTTCCCAAGTACTTTTTTTTTTTTTTGGTTAATTCTTCCGGCCACTGTGGTATGACTATTTGTTCTTCATAATATACACAATACCACAGAGAAGTCTTATTAATAAGCAGGAACAGAGAAGGAGAGAGAGAAGGAACACTCCGTGAGAAGTCTCAATTTGAGATATGGGAGGAAGTGCAAAATAAATACAGTGAAAAGCAGGGGTGCGGTGGGCAAAATAAGGGAGCACTGTATCAACATTCGTAGCCTTAGATTATTCAACATCTTACCAGAATACTATATCAGAAACACTGCTCGGACAAGTGTAGAAGTCTTCAAAAGGAAACTGGACTGATGGATATGTGGGGCAGCGGGCCATCGGCAGCAACAGCCTGGTTGATCAGGCTGGCACCAGACGAGCCTGACCCATGGCCGAGCTCTGGAAGTAAAAAGACTCTCGGAACTCAGCAAAGGTATGGGGAGAAAGTCAAGACTTGCCTTAGCTGGAGAACCTTAATCAATTATCACTATTATAATAAAAACTAAGCGCTAAACTCACAAGGGTCATACAGCGCTGCAGCAGCACCTTAATATAATATCAAACGTGAGACTTAGGATGCAGCAGGAGAGAGAGAGAGAGAGAGAGAGAGAGAGAGAGAGAGAGGGAGAGAGAGGAACACTTGTTTCCATGACCATAATAAATATTGTGTGATACCACGAGGCCTGGTCATGGACCGGGCCGCGGGGGCGTTGACCCCAGGAACACCCTCCAGGTATATAACCTCCAGATATACCCTCCAGGTATATAACCTCCAGATATACCCTCCAGGTATATAACCTCCAGATATACCCTCCAGGTATATAACCTCCAGATATACCCTCCAGGTATATAACCTCCAGATATACCCTCCAGGTATATAACCTCCAGATATACCCTCCAGGTATATAACCTCCAGATATACCCTCCAGGTATACCCTCAGGTATAAGCATGAGAGTTGTTAGTACGCAGCAGGAGAGACACAAGACTTGATTACTGATTAGGCAATAAAGTAATTTACAATGGTAGTGGAAAAGACACAAATGCAGTGGAGTCCTTTATTTGTACAGCGTTTCTAACAGTGAGTTTTATCGTGTACTTGACAAAGTCCAGTGTTCGGGGAAACGTTGTACAAATACAGGGCTTCACTTTTTTTTTTTAACCACTTGTCGGTATTATGGTTTAGTCTCTGACCAATCTGCAGTGGTGTCGAAGGGTTGGTAATTACGTTAAATTGTGGCGTAAGTGCGAGAGAAGTGGGTTTCTGTTGTGGGTAGTGAGAGGTGATGGGGTGGATTTGTTGTGTTGTAGTGGGTGGTGAGGTGTTACAGTGCTTGGTGAGGTGTTGTGGAGGGTGGGGAGGTGTTGTAGTGGGTGGTGAGGTGTTATGGTGGGTGGTGAGGTGTTGTAGGGGTGGTGAGGCGTTGTGGAGGGTGGTGAGGTTTTGTAGTGGGTGGTGAGGAGTTGTGGTGGATGGTGAGGTGCTGTAGTGGATGGTGAGGTATTGGGGTGAATGGTGAGGTGTTGTAGTAGGTGGTGAGGTGTTGTGGGTGGTGAGGTGTTGTTGAGGGTGGTGAGGTGTTGTTGATGTGTTGTAGTGGGTGGTGAGGTGTTGTTGTGTTGTAGTGGGTGGTGAGTGGTGAGGTGCTGTAGTGGATGGTGAGGTGTTGTGGTGAGTGGTGAGGTGTTGGGGTGAGTGGTGAGGTGTTGTAGTGGGTGGTGAGGTGTTGTTGATGCGTTGTAGTGGGTGGTGAGGTGTTGTGGTGACGTGCTGTGGTGTTTGGGGAAGCGCTGTTGGGTGGTGGTGAGATGCTGCGTTGGGTGGTGAGATAATGAGATGGGTGGTGATGTGGTGGGGAGGATGCATGACAAGGTGGATGAGGTGGAGTGGTGGTCGGAGTTTTGGGGGAGGGGCGTGTGTGTGGGATAGAATATAAGCGGGGTGGGAATAATAGGGGGGTGTTTGTTGAGGGGAGGGGTGAGGCCCTCCGCCTCCCCGAATAATAAACAGGGAAGAGACTGTAACTGTCAGGTATTCATAACAAATGTCTCTCTCTCTCTCTCTCTCTCTCTCTCTCTCTCTCTCTCTCTCTCTCTCTCTCTCTCTATTTTTATACACAAAAGATTGACAATGAAATATGGATAATGGGAAGAACTTTTTTAGATGCGACAGAAAGAGCAGACAACTGGAGGGGTTGTTGGCCAGTATGTCAAAGAGTCGCTCATTTGCACGGAGATACTGAACACCACAAATGATGTAGTTGAAGTCCTAACAAAATCGAGAACCAAAACTTAGTCATTGTGCTTGTATATAAGCCACTAGATGCAACTTCCCAACAGTTCAAGGAACAGCTATCGAAAAATGACTACTGTCTGGAAAACCTTCCAGCCCCATCCCCAAACATCTTACTGCTTGATGACTTCTATCTAAGATATTCAAAATGGAAGAATGTAGCAAATAACTAACAAAAATAATCCCTGGAGGCAGCTCAGATGAAAAGTCACAGACACATGAGCTGCTTAATTTCTGCAATAAACACACCATAAGTCAGCAGATTGTGGAGCCAACAAGACTGGAGAACACGCTGGACCTCATTTTTACAGATAATGAGGACCTGGTAAGAAACAACAATATCAAAAACAACTAATTGTGATCACAATCTAATCGAAGTCCAGACTTACATGCACAGGGGTCCTGATCAGCAGAATGCATACAGCTATGAGGGTACCTTCACCAAATTCAACTTAAACAACAAGAACATCAACTGGGACCAGGTAAACTATGTCCTACATGAAACATGTTGGGAAGATATCTTAAATAACATGGACCCTAATCAGTGCCTTAAAAAGATCAACTTTCTGGTAGCTGAAGTATGTTCAGGACAAATTCCCTTAAGAAAAAAAGAAGAGAAGAAGTAAACTGGAAAGAGAGAGATGCTCCCTCTACAGGAGAAGGCGAAGAATCACTGAACTTCTCAAGAATGCTAGATTATCTGAAACATGGAAGGAAACGCTAACAAGGGAAGTGGAAAATATTGAGTTAAAGGACTCGTACAGGATCCAGGAGAGACAAGAGGAACTAAAAGCGATTAGTGAAATTGGAAGAAATTCGAAATATTTCTTTTCATATGCCAAAAACAAGGCAAAAACCACATCTAGTATAGGGCCCCTGCTCAGACAAGACGGATCCTACACAGATGACAACAAAGAAATGAGTGAGATATTGAAATCTCAAAATGACTCTGTGGTCAGTGAGCCTCAAAACCCTGTCAATGTATACCAAATTTCTGACATAACCCAAACTCAACTAGACTTTGAGAAACCCATTGATAATATAACCATGCACTCAACCCCAGGCCCAGACTCGTGGAGCTCTGTGTTCATTTAGAACCACAAGAAACCCCTCTCACGGGCCCTAAGCATGCTATGGAGAAGGAGCATAGACACAGGTGAGATTCCAGTGACTAAAAACAACGGATGTAGCCCCACTCCATTAAAGTGGCAGGAAAGCAATAGCTAAGAACTATAGACCAAGGGTATCTTGGTACAGACCATCAACTTCGACCTCTACTAGTGAGAACGGCTGGGTTTGAGAGGGACCTGCCCTCCCAAACCAACCTACGTCTCACCTCCTGGCACTATATAAAGGCTCCATCCTGTCACTTCAACTTCATATTGTTTCAGACAACGGAACAATGCTCTTCTCCAGACTGAGGGACTGACCACCTCAAAACTTTAAGGGTGATGGACTGATTACATCGTCTTCAAGTATCTTCTGCTTCTATCAACTTGTCTGTACTCGACTGAAGAAGCCTACTGTGTAGGCGAAACGTTTCGAAATAAAGATACCTAACTGTTGCATATGTGTCTTACCTAACAAGCAGATGTAGTATATAAAGATTTTGCAAAAGTCTTTGACAAGTGCGATCATGGTGTAATAGCACACAAAATGCGTGCTAAAGGGATAACTGGTAAAATAGACGTAAACCATAGCACCGTATCATCCTTTCCAGACGATACTAGGCCCTGCATGAGTGTGTCATCCACTGAGGACACGGCAAATCTCCAAGAAGATATAAACTAAGTTTTCCACTGGGCAACGGAGAACTGTATGATGTTCAATGAAGACATATTCCAACTACTCTGTTATGGAAAACTGGGGGAAATAATAGCTAGAACTGAGTATACTACAAACTCTAATCACACAATAGAGCGGAAAAGTAATGTGAAGGACCTGGGAGTGGTAATGTCTGAGGATCTCACCTTCAAGGATCACAACAGTGCCACTATCACATCTGAGAGGAAACATAGGATGGATAATGATACAAGACAATAGATGCCAAGCCAGTGATATCCTTTTTAAATCGCTTGTTCTCTCTAGGCTGGAATTGTACATTAGCATCTCCATTCAAGGCAGGTGAAATTGCATATCTGGAGAATGTACAGAGAGCCTTTACTGCATATATAAGTTCCATCAAACACACCATACCACGAGTGGGGTTAGAACCAGCGATCAGAGAGTCACAAAACTCCAGACCGTCTGATCGCGGGTTCTAACCTCACCCGTGGTATGGTTTGTTTGCAATCGAGTCATTACGATTTCGTGAGTCGAGTTCCATCAAACACCTTAACTACTGGGAACACTTGGAAGCACTTGACTTGTACTCAGTGGAGCGCAAGCGAGAGAGAGGCATCATAATCTACACCTGGAAGATCCTGGAGGAACTGGTTGCTAATCTACACACACAAATCACTCCCTACGAAAGCAAAAGACTTGGCAGGCGATGCAACATACCCCCAGTGAAAAGTAGGGGCACCATTAGTACACTAAGAGAAAACACAATAAGTGTCCGGGGCCCAAGACTGTTCAACAGCCTCCCAACCAGCCATAAGGGGAATTACCAATAGACCCCTGGTTGTCTTCAGGAGGGAGCTGGACAGATACCTAAAGTCAGTGTTGGATCAGCTGGGCTGTGGTTCGTACGTTGGACTACTTGCGGCCAGCAATAACAGCCTTGTTGATCAGGCCTTTATCCACAGGAGGCCTGGTCATGGAGCAGGCCTCGGGGGCGTTGATCCCCCGAATACCCTCCAGGTAGGTAGGTTTGGGGTTCCTAACTTTATTTACAAGCTAAGAGCTCTTACCTACATCAACATCAACATCATCATCATCACCATTCTCTCTCTTTCTCTTTCTCTCTCTCTCTCTCTCTCTCTCTCTCTCTCTCTCTCTCTCTCTCTCTCTCTCTCTCTCTCTCTCTCTCTCTCTCTCTCTCTCTCTCTCTCACTGTTGGGTATTTCACTCGGACCTTGTCTCATTACGTCATCATCATCATTATCCTCATCATAAGAAAGAGTAAGAAACAGCTAGACTCTTAGCGCCACGACTGTCAGTAATTCCTTACACTAACATCGGGAATACTTAAAGTCTATAAAATAGATATTAAAAGGTTAACCCCAGGTACAGTGACAAATATATACATCTGGGTGTATATGCACAACTCAGATACATAAATGCTGAGATACACACTTTAGAGTGTATATACTGGAAATGAAAATAATCCTCACGCTTATGTGATAAAGAACTTGTGCATACAGAATGTGAAAAGGATTTGGGGGTCATGGTAAACAGAAATCTGAAGTCAAAACAGCAGTGCTTAAGCTTGCGCATTGAAGCTAACTACTTCAATTTATATCAAGAAGTACAAGAGGGCCCGGTTTTACAGCGTTTCGTTAATGTAGCGGTTTTCTGTTATACCCATTCTGCATTTATTCAGACTTCCTACAGTGAATATATTCACCACTCACCATAAACTAAGGATGAAAGTATTTTAAGGTAAGTAGTGTGTGTACTGTATATGCATTGTTATGTCTGGCTTTATTACTCATTATAGGATAATGTAAACATGGTATCAGGTTTTTATATGCAATTGAAAGTAGAAAAATAATAATGTTTCGCTTTACAGCGATTTTAGCTTTGCATTAGTAGCCCGGAACCTAACCTGCTGTATAAGCGGGGCCTACCTGTATAAGTAAGAGAGTCTTGAAATTATTCTACAACTCTATACATCCCTAGTAAAGCCACTCTTATATTATGTGGCTTAGTTCTGCTCTCCTCATTAAAGAATAAATACAAATGCATTTGAGAATATGCAGGTGATTATACCCCATTGTGTACACAGTTTTGCCTTTAAATATAAAATGTGTTAATTCATAGATTACAGTTGTTGCAAAACTTGGACACAATCTCAAGATTTCAGATATGTTATCATTAGTGATGAAGTGGCTTGAAGGCAAGAAGATGCCGGTGTGTCTGGTAGAATTATTATGATTAAAGATTAGCCGGTATTCTCCCGGCTCGGGCCTTTTCCAAGTGGTGGCCCGGCCTTGGCTCCCTCTTAAGGGAGTGTCTGAGACCTAAATCTCCCATGGGAGGAGGCACAAGTACCTTCTCATCTTTGGGACCAACTGTCCCCAGGCCTAGCCACAAGCTAGGCCTCTCTGGTCTGCCATCCCCGCCCCAAGGGGACAAATGGGAATGACAGTCTTATAAGCTAAAGGCTCGGGCTCAGGCACCTACCCTACCCTAGAAGGGCTGGGCATGGTATCGATGGGTTGTCTGGTAGAATAAAGACTTACAGCAGAGACAGTTTTATTTGGCCAACGTCTCTCTCCCATCTCACTGTATTCAAGTTGATGACAACATAAAGCGACGTAAACCTTTGTTATAATAATGTTTAATTACTGAAGGGGAGCCTCATTAAGTTATATAACTTGATGAATTTGCCTAATTTGATAAAGTTATGTAACTTGATAAATTTAAGTAATTTAATAGTTAATTTTAAAAAGTTATATATGCCGTATTACTGTTTTCATTTTACATGATTTAAAATTTCAATACTAGTGAGTCACAGCTGAAGCTCTTCAAGGAAGGAAGGGGTTTGTCCTCATGTTGGTGAAGGACCGAGGAATTCGAGCTACCATCCTCTTTCCTTTCTTGAATGATACCCAATTACCTCGCATTCCCCAGGTATTGTATCACCTACATGGGTTGAGTACTTCACCATGAATATAACGGTAATGAGGAGCCGAAGATACTGGCAGTCAAGTCTTAGTCTAACAGTGTTGACATCTTGTTCATATTACCTCTCTATACATTTATTTTTCTTCATACTTTGTGCCCTAAGATAAAACACAATAAGTGTCCGGGGTCCAAGACTGTTCAGCAGCCTCCCACCAGGCATAAGGGGACTTACCAATAGGCCCCTGGCTGCTTTCAAGAGGGAGTTGGACAGATACTTAAAGTCGGTGCTGGATCAGCCGGGCTGTGGTTCGTATGTAGGACTACGTGCAGCCAGCAGTAACAGCCTGGTTGATCAGGCCCTGATCCACCAGGAGGCCTGGTCGTGGACAGGCACCCTGGAGTGTTGATCCCCGGCATACCCTCCATATAGATTCCAGGTAGATCAGCCAGGTTGTGGCTCGTACGTTGGACTACAGGAAGACGTAAGCAGGGTTTTCCAGTGGTCAGTGGACAACAACATGATGTTCAGTGGTGATAAGTTCTAGTTGCTTAGGTATGGGAAGAATGAAGAATTCAAAAGGAACACTGTATGATAAATTAGACACATGTGCAACTCTTGGGAATCTTTATTGAGGAAACGTTTCGCCACACAGTGGCTTCATCAGTCCATACGTAGGAGAAACTTGAAGAACAGGAGGAGAATGAGGTAATCAGTCCCTCAACCTTGAGTCGATGTGTTCAGTCCATCAATCTGGAATAGAATACGGCATATGAGCGGAGAAGCAGCTTGTAAACCGTATGGCAGGAGAGGTGCAGCAGTCATAGGTGGTGTCACATTTGTTCAATGTGGAAGTAGGTCGTGCCCAAGAATTAGGCAAGCGAAGAATTCCTAAGTATTAAGATCCCAAGAAGTTGCAGTGTCTGACAGGTTTGTAGATGAATGGTTCAGAGAACCGACATGTTGATAAATCAGACACATGTGCAACTCTTGGGTATCTTTATTGAGGAAACGTTTCCTCAATAAAGATACCCAAGAGTTGCACATGTGTCTAATTTATCAACATGTCGGTTCTCTGAACCATTCATCTACAAACAGGAACACTGTATGCAAAACTCAAGAGGATCAAGACTGGAATAATTATGTCAGCTGACATTTCTTTCAAAGACCATAATAAGACAAAGATCACGACAGCCAGGAGGATGACGGGGTGGGCATTGAGAACCTTCAAAACAAGGGAAATAATTCCGACGGTGACACTTCAAATCGCTAGTATTTCCTCATTTGAAATATTGATCAGTGCTGACGGCCCCATTCAAAGCAGGAGAAATATCAGAGCTGGAACAAATACAGAGATCGTTTACGGCACACATAGAACCATTAAAGCACTTAAATTACTGAGAACGCCTTCAGGTCTTGAACATGTACTCATTGGAGCGGAGGCGAAAAAGATAAATGATAATATATACCTGAAAAGTACTCGAGGGCCTGGTCCCAAATATGCACACTGCCATGACAACATACTGGAATTAGAGATATGGGAGGAAATGCAAAATAAACCCATTGAGGAGCAGGGGTGCGGTGGGCACAATAAGGGAACACTGTGTCAACGTTCGTGGCCCCAGACTTTTCAGCATCTTACCAGAAGATATCAGAAACACGGCTGGTACAAGTGTAGAAACCTTCAAGAGGAGACTGGACAAGTATCTTCACCAAGTGCCGGATCAGCTAGTCTGTGATGGATATGTGGCGCAGCGGGCCTCCAGAAGTGGGTGTGTGTGTGTGTATATATATATATATATATATATATATATATATATATATATATATATATATATATATATGTATGTATGTATGTATGTATGTATGTATGTATGTATAATGTCGTGTCCGATAGGTAAAACTTGCTATTTTGGCTGAAAGACAGACGCTCTTCTTGCCGAATAAGGCAAGCGAAAATTTGTGTATGCAATAGTTTCGCGAAAATCATTCTGAACCTAACGAATAAAATATATGACAGAATTACAGAGGCATTGGAAGAAGAACAAAACGCAGATGTGATATACACAGATTTTGCAAAGGCGTTTGACAAATCCAATCATGGAGTGATAGCGCACAAAATGAAGGCCATTGGCATTACGGGGAAGGTAGGCAGAGGGATTTTCGGGTTCCTAACACACAGAACACAGAAAGTAGTAGTAAACAGAGCAAGATCCAGCATCAACAAGGTCAAAAGCTCAGTGCTTCAAGGCACTGTCCTGGCACCTCTGCTGTTTCTCATCCTCATAGCAGACATAGATAAAAACACCCGGCACACTTTTGTATCATCATTTGCAGATGACACTAAAATAAGCACGAAAGTCACTACGGTAGAGGACACTGAAAAATTACAGGAAGACATAAACAGGGTTTTCCAGTGGGCAGTGGAGAACAACATGACGTTCAGTGGTGATAAGTTCCAGCTGCTTAGGTATGGAAAGAATGACGAACTCAAAAGGAACACTATATACAAAACTCAAGAGGGTCACCAAATAGAACAAAAGGAACAGGTAAAAGACCTGGGAATAATTATGTCAGCTGACCTTTCCTTTAAAGATCATAACAAGACAAAGATCACGACAGCCAGACAGATGACGGGGTGGGTATTGAGAACTTTCAAAACAAGGGAAATAATGCTGATGGTGACACTCTTCAAATCGCTAGTGCTCCCTCATTTAGAATATTGCTCAGTGCTGACGGACCCGTTCAAAGCAGGAGAAATATCGGAGCTGGAACAAATACAGAGATCGTTTACTGCTCGCATTGAGCCAGTAAAGCACCTAAATTACTGGGAACGCCTTCAAGTCTTGAACATGTACTCATTGGAGAGGAGGAGAGAGAGATACATGATAATATATACCTGGAAAGTACTCGAGGGCCTGGTCCCAAATCTGCACCCTACCATAACAATATACTGGAGTGAGAGATATGGGAGGAAGTGTAAAATAAACCCAGTGAGGAGCAGG
>NC_091319.1:1324692-1339692 GCF_038502225.1 Cherax quadricarinatus
TAGTATTTTTAGAATTGCATCTGTCAGCTTGAGCTCGGAGACTTAGTAAGGCGATGACTATGTGATGAAGCATTCCATTATGGGTTCAACAGCTACGGCAGTTTCATAGGTTTCAATTAAGCAAAACCATTTGTTATTATTTGGAAATTACCGTCTCACACACCAGAGAGAGAGACAAAAAACTATATAAAAAAACAAAGGATTTACTAAATATATTTACATAGTTCAGAAGATGGGAAGAAGGGGTTGAGGGTAAAGAAAATAGGCGCAGAGGAGAGTTGAAGGGGTTGGGATGAGAGGAGAGATGAAGAGTTGAAGTGGAAGGGTGAAGAGGACGGGCAGAGGTAAATAGAAGACTTCCTTGTTCTCCCGGTCTTCCTCACAGGCTTGTGATGTGAACACTAGTGACATACTTAGTAAGGTGTTCAAATATTTGCCTATAAACACCCTCGTCTTGTTATTTAATACAAGCTTGGTATGTTACATTAAGCGCATGTTTCAGTGACGTTAAGTAGTTAATTTAGTTTGATTTAGTAGTTATAACACCCGGGCTTAATTGCATTTGCTTGTGGCTTTTCCATATTGTACACAACATTTGTTAGTATACACACTCGTGTATGCCTGGTTTGTATGCTACAGCAGCAACCTTCATCTGTACAGTGCTGTGCTCATAAGAACATAAGAAAAAAGGAACACTGCAACAGGCCTACTGACCCATGCGGAGCAGGTCCATGTCCCCCCCCCCCGGATAAGACCAGTGATCCCCCCCGGATTAGCCCAATGACCCACCCAGTCTGGTCACCTCCACTCAAGGATGGAGCACTGCACCAGACCCAGCAGCACAAGCTAGTCAGGTCCAACTCACACCCACCCACACCCACTCATGTATTTATCTAACCTATTTTTAAAACTACACAACGTTTTAGCCTCAATAACTGTACTTGGGAGTTTGTTCCACTCATCCACAACTCTATTACCAAACCAGTGCTTTCCTATATCCCTCCTGAATCTGAATTTTTCCAACTTGAAACCATTGCTGCGAGTCCTGTCTTGGTTGGAAATTTTCAGCACGCTATTTACATCCCCTTTATTTATTCCTGTTTTCCATTTATACACCTCGATCATATCCTCCCTAATTCTACGCCTTTCGAGAGAGTGCAGATTCAGGGCCCTCAATCTATCCTCATAGGGAAGATTTCTGATACATGGGATCATCTTTGTCATCCTCCTCTGTACGTTTTCCAGATCATTTATATCCATTCTGTAATACGGTGACCAGAACTGGGAATGATCCTGAACGCAGGTGACATTCCACAGTCACTACAAACCGCCGACATAGCTAACCTCACTCAACAAAGATGTTGGTAAAACAATTGCAACTAAGTATTGACTGATTGCGTTAACGCCTCATATTGTCATAATCTTTGAAAGAATCTTCAGAAGCACAATTGTTAATAACATGGGCTAAGCAACAGTATAGCCCAAGGTAGCATGGGCTTAGAGCAGGTTGCCCCTGCCTTCAACAATTGCTAGACCATTACGACATGGTCTTAGATTCCCTGGAAGACATGTAAAATGCTGATGTAATTATTGTACACTGACTTTGTAAAATCCTTCGACATGTGATCATGATGTGATAGCGCACTACGTTCAAGAGGAATAAATGGGAAGATAGGCAGATGGTATCAAACTTCTCAAGAAATAAAACCCAGAGAGTCATAGTAAACAGTAAAGTTGAAGGCTACCACAGTGAAAAAACTATGTTGTTCCTCAAGGCACATCATTCGCTCCACTTCTCATTCTCAAACATAGACACTGTCGTGAATCACAGCACTGTATCACCATTTGATGACGTTTCTATAATTTATGGGAGTGAAGTTGTCGCGCTACGGAACAGTGAACGAATTAAGTGTTTTTGAAATTTCTATCCACTGCTGATAGCGCCGCTCAGAGCAGGCGAGAGAGCAAAGATGGAAAAAATACATCTACCGCTAGCATAGAACTAATAAAGCATTTAAACTACTGAGAACATCTCAGAGAACTCGAAATGTACTCTGGAAAGGTGAGAGATACTCATATCTACACATGGAAGATACTGGAGGCTCTGGTCCCAAAACTGCACAGCACCATAACAACGTACTGCAGTGAGAGGAAGGGAAGGAAGTGAAAGGCAAGGGAGCCATGGGCACAATACAGAAGCACTGTATCAACATCCGTGGGCCTAGACTTTTCGGTCTGCTACCTTGGACACAATAAAAGAACACTGTATCAATATCCGTGGCCCCAGACTATTAAACATCTTATCAGAAGATGTCAGAAACTCTGCTGGGACAAGTGTAGAAGTCTTTAAGAGGAAACTGGACACGTATCTTTATCAGGTGCCACATCAACCAGGCTGCGATGGATATGTGGGCCAGCGTGCCACCAGCAGCAACAGCCTGGTTGACCAGGCTAGCACCAGACAAGCCTGGCCCATGGCCGGGCTCCAGGAATAGAAAGACTCGAAACTCATCAAAAGTATATCAGTTCCTGGCACCACCTCTTCACTGGCCACTACTGTGTTGTCCCTCTCCTGGCAACGTGAGCTCTGTCATATCTATTCTTAAAAATGTATGAATTCTGCCTTTACTACTTCGCTGTCAAGGTCGTTCCACTTTCTGGCTAAATAAGTATTTCCTAGCATCCCTCTGACTCACCTGTATTTTTAATTTCCTTATCTGACTTCGTGTCCCTCGAACCCGCCTCTCAAACTGTCTGCCTATTTTTGCCAGTCACTCTCAGTATTTTGTACGTCTTAATCATGTCACTTCTGGTGCTTCTGTCCTTTAATGTCATCATGTTTAGTTCCTTTAGTCTCTCCTCATGCATCATACTTAATTTAACCAATCTTTAAATAAATAGTATTTCAAGGATATATCAACTTAAAAAGGCTTATTGCTCTCGATGTATATATTCTGGGAGTTTAATTTAGTCCCCAATTTAGAGATTAAAGGATTCTTGACTGGTGGTGAACAGGTTACGTGCAGCCTTAATGACCCTCGTGTAGTTGATAGGCTTTAAATCTCATTAACCAATAGTATTTGTAAGTTTGCAGGGAGCGTTAAGGACCTGACCCTGGGAATCACCTCAGTACATTAGGGTAATGAAATGATAGGGTAGTGAGTGAAAGGTGAATGTTTGCTAAATGGTGTAAACGTTGTCTTGGAGGCAGATGAAACAGCGTCAGCAGATAACATCACTCGGTGAATGACCCAATCAGTCAGTCAGTGGTAATGTTATTTCGAATGGTGGACACAAGGTGGCTTGTGATGCAAATGATTTAGAAAACCAACAAGTTGAAGAATGAGACACTTGTGCAACATTTGGGTATCTTTATTGAGGAAGCGTTTTGCCATCCAGTGGTTTCTTCAGTCTAGTACAGAGAAGAACGATGGAAGATGAGGAGGAGTTTGCGGTAATCAGTCCTTCAGCCTAGAGTCGATGTGTTCAGTCCATCAGTCTTGTGGAAAATACTCTTACAAGATTGAAGGACTGAACACATCGACTCCAGGCTGAGGGACTGATATTATCCCAAACAGTTCCTCATCTTCCACCGTTCTCTGTATTGGACTGAAGAAGCCACTGGCTGGCGAAACGTTTCCTCAGTAAAGATTCCCAAATGTTACACAAGTGTCTCATTCTTCAACAAGCTGGTTTATATGCACAGTGGCTGGTGTAAGAGGTGGCCGGAGTGTAACCAGGAAACTTTGAAATCTGCAAGATTATCACAGGTGTTGAGAGATTGTTTTTATGGCACCTGACACCTGGCACTTCTCAGCTGCTGCATCAACCACACTGGCTACGGATTACCTGTCTTATACCTGTGACTCGTTTCGAGGGCTGTACTCTCAATTTTTTTTATTATTGACCTGCCTCGTCGACCAGATTGTTGCTGCCGGCGAACAGTTAATGATAAAGGAGTGATGAGAGACAGAAGGGGGGGAGGGGGGGGTTACGAGGAGTGAGAGGAAAAGGGGCCTATTAGGAAGAAGAAAGGAGTGAAGTGTAACAATAGTGATAGTAGAAACTGTGTCCTGACGTTACCTAACTTTTTACAGAACTGTAACAGTGTTGATGGTAGGAACTATGTACTGTAACAGTGGTGATGGTAGGAACTATGTACTGTAACAGTGATGATGGTAGGAACTATGTACTGTAACAGTAGTGATGGTAGGAACTATGTACTGTAACAGTAGTGATGGTAGGAACTATGTACTGTAACAGTAGTGATGGTAGGAACTATGTACTGTAACAGTAGTGATGGTAGGAACTATGTACTGTAACAGTGATGATGGTAGGAACTATGTACTGTAACAGTGATGATGGTAGGAACTATGTACTGTAACAGTGATGATGGTAGGAACTATGTACTGTAACAGTAGTGATGGTAGGAACTATGTACTGTAACAGTAGTGATGGTAGGAACTATGTACTGTAACAGTAGTGATGGTAGGAACTATGTACTGTAACAGTAGTGATGGTAGGAACTATGTACTGTAACAGTAGTGATGGTAGGAACTATGTACTGTAACAGTGATGATGGTAGGAACTATGTACTGTAACAGTGATGATGGTAGGAACTATGTACTGTAACAGTAGTGATGGTAGGAACTATGTACTGTAACAGTAGTGATGGTAGGAACTATGTACTGTAACAGTAGTGATGGTAGGAACTATGTACTGTAACAGTAGTGATGGTAGGAACTATGTACTGTAACAGTGGTGATGGTAGGAACTATGTACTGTAACAGTAGTGATGGTAGGAACTATGTACTGTAACAGTAGCGTTGGTAGGAACTATGTACTGTAACAGTGATGATAGGAACTATGTACTGTAACAGTGGCGATGGTAGGAACTATGTACTGTAACAGTAGTGATGGTAGGAACTATGTACTGTAACAGTAGTGATGGTAGGAACTATGTACTGTAACAGTAGTGATGGTAGGAACTATGTACTGTAACAGTAGTGATGGTAGGAACTATGTACTGCAACAGTAGTGATGGTAGGAACTATGTACTGTAACAGTGATGATGGTAGGAACTATGTACTGTAACAGTGATGATAGTAAGAACTGTGTACTGTAACAGTAGTGATGGTAGGAACTAAGTACTGTAACAGTGGTGATGGTAGGAACTATGTACTGTAACAGTGGTGATGGTAGGAACTATGTACTGTAACAGTGATGATGGTAGGAACTATGTACTGTAACAGTGGTGATGGTAGGAACTATACTGTAACAGTGATGATGGTAGGAACTATGTACTGTAACAGTAGTGATGGTAGGAACTATGTACTGTAACAGTGACGATGGTAGGAACTATGTACTGTAACAGTGGTGATGGTAGGAAATATATACTGTAACAGTGATGGTAGGAACTATGTACTGTAACAGTAGTGATGGTAGGAACTATGTACTGTAACAGTGATGGTAGGAACTATGTACTGTAACAGTGGTGATGGTAGGAACTATGTACTGTAACAGTGATGGTAGGAACTATGTACTGTAACAGTAGTGATGGTAGGAGCTATGTACTGTAACAGTAGTGATGGTAGGAACTATGTAATGTAACAGTATTGATGGTAGGAACTATGTACTGTAACAGTGATGTTGGTAGGAACTATGCACTGTAACAGTGGTGATGGTAGGAATTATGTACTGTAACAGTAGTGATGATAGGAGCTATGTACTGTAACAGTAGTGATGGTAGGAACTATGTAATGTAACAGTATTGATGGTAGGAACTATGTACTGTAACAGTGATGTTGGTAGG
Source organism: Cherax quadricarinatus (assembly GCF_038502225.1). Lineage (NCBI taxonomy): Eukaryota > Metazoa > Arthropoda > Malacostraca > Decapoda > Parastacidae > Cherax > Cherax quadricarinatus. The sequence goes on from NC_091319.1 coordinate 1,330,505, forward strand.
AACTATGCACTGTAACAGTGGTGATGGTAGGAATTATGTACTGTAACAGTGATGATGGTAGGAACTATGTACTGTAACAGTGTTGATGGTAGGAACTATGTACTGTAACAGTGGTGATGGTAGGAACTATCATGTGGGAGTTCGAACACGTGGATTGGGTAAAGTAATACTCACGTAGGCTGGTAGTACGTATAATTACAGATAATGTGGAGAGCGCCCTTACAGCCGTACCTTGTCTCTCTTGCTCACTCTCGTAAACTGACTGGCCGCCCACAGTACCCATATGTGAGGGGGTCTTTGAATAGTGCTAGGTCAGCACAATATGAGTTCAGACAGTGACTCAGGCAGAGACGGTTGGTAGTGAGTCAACTACTGGTACTGGTTACTGGTAACTGGTTACTACTACTGAGAGGAACTATGTACTGTAACAGTGGTGATGGTAGGAACTATGTACTGTAACAGTAGTGATGGTAGGAACTATGTACTGTAACAGTGACGATGGTAGGAACTATGTACTGTAACAGTGGTGATGGTAGGAACTATGTACTGTAACAGTGGTGATGGTAGGAACTATGTACTGTAACAGTGGTGATGGTAGGAACTATGTACTGTAACAGTAGTGATGGTAGGAACTATGTACTGTAACAGTGATGATGGTAGGAACTATGTACTGTAACAGTGATGGTAGGAACTATGTACTGTAACAGTGGTGATGGTAGGAACTATGTACTGTAACAGTGATGGTAGGAACTATGTACTGTAACAGTAGTGATGGTAGGAACTATGTACTGTAACAGTGATGGTAGGAACTATGTACTGTAACAGTAGTGATGGTAGGAACTATGTACTGTAACAGTGATGGTAGGAACTATGTACTGTAACAGTGATGGTAGGAACTATGTACTGTAACAGTAGTTATGGTAGGAACTATGTACTGTAACAGTGATGGTAGGAACTATGTAGTGTAACAGTGGTGATGGTAGGAACTATGTACTGTAACAGTAGTGATGATAGGAACTATGTACTGTAACATTAGTGATAATAGGAACTATGTACTGTAACAGTGACGATGGTAGGAACTATGTACTGTAACAGTGGTGATGGTAGGAACTATGTAATGTAACAGTAGTGATGGTAGGATCTATGTACTTTAACAGTGGTGATGGTAGGAACTATGTACTTTAACAGTGGTGATGGTAGGAACTATGTACTTTAACAGTGGTGATGGTAGGAACTATGTACTGTAACAGTAGTGATGGAACTATGTACTGGAAGAGTGGTGATGGAACTATGTATTTTAAGTGGTGATGGAACTATGTATTGTAAGTGGTGATGGAACTATGTACTTTAACAATGGTGGTGGAACTATGTACTGGAACAGTGGTGATGGAACTATGTACTGGAACAGTGGTGGTGGAACTATGTACTGTAACATAGGAGAGGGGAAAGGCATAATGAACCATCCTAGTGCCTGGAGCAGTCATATTGAGGGAGGGAGGCAGGAGAGTGGCTGTGTGCGCACCTATGTACGAATGCGGCCAGGGACCTTGCTGACGCACACATGTACGTACGTCCATGTGTGAGCATGCCATGAGCCGGCTGTTGCAGCCCACAGGGAAATAATCAGACGTCTTCACGCTTAACCCACGATGAATTTTGAGTGTTTTGAGCATGTTGGCGTGAGTGTCGTGGGCGTGTGTGTGGCAGCAGGCGTGGGTGGGTGGCGTGGGTGGGCTGGATAAATGGGTGGTTGTTGTGGGTGGTAGCGAGCAGCGACATTCCGGACTGGGAGGTGCTATTGATTGGAGCTGTAACGTTGAGTCCCCTCCTACCCCCTACCCCTTGGGTTATTCCTCCTCCCTTAGGGTACTACCCTTTCCTCCAGGCGGATGGGGGACGGACACTACCCCAGCCAGCGCCAGGTGGAATGTACCACACCAATACACTCATCCTTTTCTGTGGCTCCTGTCATCCTTCTCTGTCCTTCCTTACGCTGGCTCTCTCTGTCCATGTTCACCTCATCCTTCCGCTCTCAAGTCATCCTCTGATATTCTCCTCCGTCTTCGAATATTCTTTCGTCGTCCCTCGTCTGTCCTTATGTCATCCTTATCCTATCCTCCTCACATCCCTATCCCAATCATCCTGAGAACTGAAAGGAATGTATTATGAGAAGAGTCTGAAGGAAATGAACTTGTCAACTCTGACAGAAAATATCTATGGGTATTATTATTATTATTATTATTATTATTATTATTATTATTATTATTATTATTATTTGTAGTAGTAATGGTAGTAGTATATTGAGGGAAACGCTTAAACCCGTGTTTATGAGTACTCAATGAGTTGTGCTCACCTAATGGTGTTTGCTAGGGTCGATTCTCAGCTCCAGGTTCCCCTTTAAAATTACAGTTGTTGGCATTATTAGTTCTTGTCTTCGTGGACACTTTCCTACCTTCTTACGAAGCTGTTTGACACAAAACAGTGTCATTATGACAACCACGAGGAGAAGGATAGGATAGATAACTAGAACTTTCAAAAGAAGAGATATTCAGCCAGTGTTGTCCTCTTTTTAAGCTGTTTGTTTTCCCTTACGCTTGAATATTGCTGTACACTAGTATTAGCCCGTTTTAAGACAGGCGAAATTGCAGACCTGTAGAATGTACAGATAACCTTCAGTGCGCGTATAAATTCAGTCAAGAACCTAAATTACTGGGAATGTCGGAAATCTCTTGAGGAAACTTGATAAGTTCCTCAAGTCAATTCCTGATCTTCCCGGGCTGTGGGTCGTTCGTCGGACTGCGTATGACCAGCGGTAACTGCCTAATTGATCAGGCTTTGATCCACCAGGAAGTATGGTCTGGAACCGGACAGCAGGGGTGTTAACTTCCGAAAGCATCCTTAAGTACATAACACTTCTAACTCATTCCAGTTATTTACCACACCCTGAAACTGAAAAAAAAAAAATATCCGAACATCCTGCGGCTTATCTGCGGCTTTAGGTTCCATCTGTGTCCCCTCACTCCTATGACCTGGGCCACGCACACCACTAAACTATGACCTGCGCCACGCACACCACTAAACTATGACCTGCGCCACGCACACCACTAAACTATGACCTGGGCCACGCACACCACTAAACTATGACCTGGGCCACGCGCACCACTAAACTATGACCTGCGCCACGCTCACCACTAAACTCACCCATTTGTGTTTCCGGGGGTCGAGACTCAGCTCCTGCCTGGCTACCTGGAAGGTGTTCCGGGGTTCAATTCCCTCGCAGGCCGGTCCATGACCAAGCCTTACGGTGGATCAAGGCCTGATCAACCAGGCTATTACTGCCGGCCGCACGCACTCCAATGTACGAACCACACCTGGCTGGTCCGGTGCTGACTTTAATTATCCGCCTCCTACACTACTTTGATCAGCATCACTGATCTCGGGCTTCTTGGGCCATATCATATCTACTTTTGAATCTGTATATTGAGTTTGCCTCATCAATGTCATTCCACATTTCTACTACCCTAAGAGTAAAGAAATACTTTCTTACAACCCTTGAGTTCATCTGTGTCTTCATCTTCCACTTAATGTCCCCTTGATCCTGGTCCGCTTTATTCAGATACTCTCTATGAACCTTATCAACTTCCCATAATATTTTATATGTCATACCCATGTCTTCCCCTGTCTTTCTCTCTGCCAAAGTCGTCAGATTCAATTTTTTCAACATCTTCTCATGGTGCATTTCCCGCAGTTCAGGTACTAATATGGTTGCAAACCTTGGGACCTTTTGGACCTTCTTCAAATACTTAACCAGGTGTGGGCTCCATACTGAAGTCATGTACTCAGTGATTGGCCCGATATACATCGTATAAGAAATTCTGAAGGAATCCTTCACTGGAGTTTATCATTGTCCACTTCTGTTCGTATCCTTCTCATTAGTTTTAATGTCGTCAGTATATAGTGGCACATAGGAATCAGTCCCTCTGGTAGGTCATTCATGTATATTGAGAACAGTAGCGGTCCTAGCACTGATCCTTGCGGAACCCCACGTGTTACTCTTATCTGCCTTCTGTCATTCAGGTACTCCTTGGCCCTAAGGAGTACTCTACCTTTTAACCCTGTCTGTTTCTTTTTATTTTTTTCATTGCTCTTTGGTGTGGTACTTTATGAAACTCTGTCCTTTTTATTTATTTATTTATTTATTTATTTATTTATTTATTTATTTATTTATTTATTTATTTATTTATTTATTTTTGCCTTTTCTCTGTGACTGTCGTAGAATTCCAGCAAATGTGTAAGACTGACTTTACAGTTTTTAAAGTCGTACTATTTTTCTTTAAAGAATCCTTTTCTCTCAAAGTGTCCCAAAATTATTTTCCTTATTATATTTTTTCAGAACTTTTGAGAGTATGCATGTGAAAGATACTGGCCTGTAGTTCAGTGCCCCTTGTCTCTCGTCCTTTTAATAAATGGGGACCACATTTGCCTTTTCCCAATTTTCTGGCAGTTGTCCTGATTGGAGAGCTGGGTTGAATACGTTTGCAATTGGAGCACGTAGTTGTTTTGCTCCTTCTCTCAGCATTCACGGAGATATATTGTTTGGTTCCATTGCTTCTCTTACATCCAGTTCATCTAGTAGTCTCATCGGTTTTTTTTTTTGTGCTGATACTCTCCAGCATCTGTTGATCATTGATGACTGCAGTACCTTCCGGTAGGTTTCCTCTTTTTTGTATAAAGACTCTCCACTTTCTTCAGTAAGGACTCCACTATCTTCTATAAAGACCACTTTCTTCTGTAAAGATTCCACTTCTGTAGAGACTCCACTTTCTTCTGTAAAGACTCTACACTTTCTTCTGTAAAGACTCCACTTTCTTCTGTAAAGACTCTCCACATTCTTCTGTAAAGACTCTCCATATTCTTCTGTAAAGACCTCTTTGACACTTTAGCAAAGTACTCCGCATAAATCTCTTGTCATTCTCCATGAACATCCCTTCCTCCTTCCTCTGCCTTGTCGCACGGTCATTCACAGTCATCTTTTCTTATGTGACTGTGGAGTAACTTTGGTTTAGTTTTGACCTTTGACGCTGTCTCATTTCCAAACTCTTTCGGCCTCCTTATTCTTGCCCATTCGTTTCTAGCTCTCTCGTTGTTTCTTCTCGGTTCTCTTCGATTTCGTTTGCTTTATGTTTTTTCTTTCAAGATCTTTTTTTCTCCTCCACTTGACCTCTCTGCATTCCTAATTTTATATAATGGGTTCTCTTGGGTTTTCCTGTTTTCGTGCGTGCGTGCGTGCGTGCGTGCGTGCGTGCGTGTGTGTGTGTGTGTGTGTGTGTGTGTGTGTGTGTGTGTGTGTGTGTGTGTGTGTGTGTGTGTGTGTGTGTGTGTACTCACCTAGTTGTACTCACCTAGTTGAGGTTGCGGGGGTCGAGTCCGAGCTCCTGGCCCCGCCTCTTCACTGATCGCTACTAGGTCACTCTCCCTGAACCGTGAGCTTTATCATACCTCTGCTTAAAGCTATGTATGGATCCTGCCTCCACTACATCGCTTCCCAAACTATTCCACTTACTGACTACTCTGTGGCTGAAGAAATACTTCCTAACATCCCTGTGATTCATCTGTGTCTTCAACTTCCAACTGTGTCCCCTTGTTACTGTGTCCAATCTCTGGAACATCCTGTCTTTGTCCACCTTGTCAATTCCTCTTAGTATTTTGTATGTCGTTATCATGTCCCCCCTATCTCTCCTGTCCTCCAGTGTCGTCAGGTTGATTTCCCTTAACCTCTCCTCGTAGGACATACCTCTTAGCTCTGGGACTAGTCTTGTTGCAAACCTTTGCACTTTCTCTAGTTTCTTTACGTGCTTGGCTAGGTGTGGGTTCCAAACTGGTGCCGCATACTCCAATATGGGCCTAACGTACACGGTGTACAGGGTCCTGAACGATTCCTTATTAGATGTTGGAATGCTGTTCTGAGGTTTGCTAGGCGCCCATATGCTGCAGCAGTTATTTGATTCATGTGCGCTTCTGGAGATGTGCCTGGTGTTATACTCACCCCAAGATCTTTTTCCTTGAGTGAGGTTTGTAGTCTCTGGCCCCCTAGACTGTACTCCATCTGCGGTCTTCTTTGCCCTTCCCCCATCTTCATGACTTTGCTCTTGGTGGGATTGAACTCCAGGAGCCAATTGCTGGACCAGGTCTGCAGCCTGTCCAGATCCCTTTGTAGTTCTGCCTGGTCTTCGATCGAGTGAATTCTTCTCATCAACTTCACGTCATCTGCAAACAGGGACACCTCAGAGTCTATTCCTTCCGTCATGTCGTTCACAAATACCAGAAACAGCACTGGTCCTAGGACTGACCCCTGTGGGACCCCGCTGGTCACAGGTGCCCACTCTGACACCTCGCCACGTACCATGACTCGCTGCTGTCTTCCTGACAAGTATTCCCTGATCCATTGTAGTTCCTTCCCTGTTATCCCTGCTTGGTCCTCCAGTTTTTGCACCAATCTCTTGTGTGGAACTGTGTCAAACCCCTTCTTGCAGTCCAAGAATATGCAATCCACCCACCCCACACTCTCTTGTCTTACTGCTGTCACCATGTCATAGAACTCCAGTAGGTTTGTGTGACACAGGATTTCCCGTCCCTGAAACCATGTTGGCTGCTGTTGATGAGATCATTCCTTTCTAGGTGTTCCACCACTCTTCTCCTGATAATCTTCTCCATGATTTTGCATACTATACATGTCAGTGACACTGGTCTGTAGTTTAATGCTTCATGTCTGTCTCCTTTTTTAAAGATTGGGACTACATTTGCTGTCTTCCATGCCTCAGGCAATCTCCCTGTTTCGATAAATGTATTGAATATTGTTGTTAGGGGTACACATAGCGCCTCTGCTCCCTCTCTCAATACCCATGGGGAGATGTTATCTGACCCCATTGTCTTTGAGGTATCTAGCTCACTCAGAAGCCTCTTCACTTCTTCCTCGGTTGTGTGCACTGTGTCCAGCACATGGTGGTGTGCCCCACCTCTCCATCTTTCTGGAGCCCCTTCTGTCTCCTCTGTGAACACTTCTTTGAATCTCTTGTTGAGTTCCTCACATACTTCACGGTCATTTCTTGTTGTCTCTCCTCCTTCCTTCCTTAGCCTGATTACCTGGTCCTTGACTGTTGTTTTCCTCCTGATGTGGCTGTACAACAGTTTCGGTTCAGATTTGGCTTTCGCTGCTATGTCATTTTCATATTGTCTTTGGGCCTCCCTTCTTATCTGTGCATATTCGTTTCTGGCTCTACGACTGCTCTCCTTATTCTTCTGGGTCCTTTGCCTTCTATATTTCTTCCATTCCCTAGCACACTTGGTTTTTGCCTCCCTGCACCTTTGGGTAAACCATGGGCTCATCCTGGCTTTTTCATTATTCCTGTTACCCTTGGGTACAAACCTCTCCTCAGCCTCCTTGCATTTTGTTGCTACATATTCCATCATCTCATTAACTGGCTTCCCTGCCAGTTCTCTGTCCCACTGAACCCCGTTCAGGAAGTTCCTCATTCCTGTGTAGTCCCCTTTCTTGTAGTTTAGCTTCATTAGTCCTGGCCTTCCTGCTTCTCCCTCCACTTGTAGCTCTACTGTGTATTCGAAGCTTAAAACCACATGGTCACTGGCCCCAAGGGGTCTTTCATATGTGATGTCCTCGATATCTGCACTACTCAAGGTGAATACTAAGTCCAGCCTTGCTGGTTCATCCTCTCCTCTCTCTCTTGTAGTGTCCCTTACGTGTTGGTACATGAAGTTTTCCAGTACTACCTCCATCATCTTAGCCCTCCATGTATCTTGGCCCCCATGTGGGTCCAAGTTCTCCCAATCGATCTCCTTGTGGTTAAAGTCACCCATGATCAGGAGCTTTGCCCTGCATGCATGAGCTCTTCTGGCCACTCTAGCCAGTGTGTCAACCATTGCTCTATTGCTCTCGTCGTACTCTTGCCTTGGCCTCCTGCTGTTCTGTGGCAGGTTATACATCACTGCTATTACCACCTTGGGACCTCCAGAGTGAAGCGTTCCCGCTATGTAATCACTTTCTTCTCCGCTGTCTCCTCTCTCCAGCTCATCAAAATTCCAGCGATTTTTGATCAGCAATGCCACTCCTCCACCCCCCTGTTCCCTCTGTCTTTCCTCAGGATTTGGTATCCCGTTGGAAAGATGGCATCTGTTATCATACCTGTAAGCTTGGTTTCTGTGAGAGCTATGATGTCCGGTGATGCCTCTTTGACTCTTTCATGCCACTCCTCCCACTTATTTGTTATACCATCAGCGTTTGTGTACCATACCTTCAGTTTCCTTTCCAACACTGTGGTTTGTGGGGCCTGTGAGGGTGGGAGACCTGGTGGCATACTGTGGGATTCTATAGCTCGGTGTTGGGTGGAGGCTGTGGGTATGGATTGTAGTGTGTGTTGGGATTGTGTGATAGGTTGTATGGTTCTGAGAATAGTTGTGTGTGTTCTTGCCCTTGCTGTTCTGTTCTGCTCTGACTGACCTCTGCTGGTTCCATCCTTGTCTCTTTTCCTAGCTCCTTTCGCTTTTTTGTCCTCTCCCTCAGCTGCTGTCGTTCTGATTGTGTTCTGTCTCTGTCTAGGAACACCCTCTTGTACTCTTCCAAGTATTTCAATCGTGGTTTCTCTTGGAGGATCCTGTTCCGCACTGTTTCCGTCCTGAGAGTCAGCTTGATTGGTCTGTTTCTCCCCTTTGAGTACCCCCCTATTCTCTGAAAATTTACAATCTCGTCCATCTCTTCACCTATTTCCGTGATGATTTTCTCAATCTCCTTACTTTCTTCATGCTGCCTTTCAGTGTGTGTCCTTTCCTCTCTCTCCTGAAGCCCATGGATAAACACTGATTTTGCCCTTTCCTCCTCCCATTGCCTCACCCTCTGTGACTCTGGATCCTGCCTGTATGTGGTCAGTTTCTCCTTGATTTTTCCAGTGGCTCTTGATAGCATGGTTGTGCCTCAGCATTCGACCTATCACCCTCTCCATCTGCAACCAGCTGTTCTTCCCTTTCACTCCTTGGCTCTTTTTGGCAGGTTGATATGACCTTAGCATAATTCATAATTCCTTCCTTCCTGTTCGGCCTCGCAGCTTCATATGCTGTGTCTTCTCTGGTCACTGCCCCTGTAACTCGCTTCAGCCTATTTATCTCAACTTCTAGGA